>NC_064278.1:1500000-1797500 GCF_003254725.2 Canis lupus dingo
TGGATAGAGTTTTCTTATGCCTAAGTGGGTGTTTTGTCGTTTTCTCTGTTCCTTTGATACCCACAGCTGCTTGTCTGCTTGCAAAACTAGTCTTTTCAGTAAATGTTGATGGAAAAATTTAAAATAGCTAGTAATATTTATTGTAGACATGTGGTTTGCATAGTCACCCGTTCTCCCTATTTTTAAAATCTTGATTTCAAATATATTTGTTTCCTGCAATTAATATTACTATAGTTTTTAAGATAGATGAAAAAATATCTCTATGTGATTTTGAAATGTTTTTCAACTCAAGTGTGAGAACTACTAGTCAAATATGTTTGACAGCTGATTTTCAAGAAATGAAGTACATGCTGCATGAAAAATAAGGATATACTGAAGAGAAAAAAATTACCCCAAATTTGCCTTGGTGTGGATATAGAGTTCTAAAGTCTATTATCTGCTCTTGATTCAGACTTATTTGTGATTTTTACTCTGAAGTTCAGTTTTATAGTTTGAGGAACCTTTAACAGGTGGTCAATAACTTTTATATGAGTATTAACTTTTGCTAGTATTGGTTATCCTGTGTTATATTAATTCCATAATCCTTAATTTGCTGACGACGCAGAGATTTGGTGCCTGATATTTTTCTTAGCTATATAATATTGCAATAAGAAGCACAAGGATCTTTGAGTATTAGATTTCTTTCTAACCAACAAGCCTAGAAGTTACCATGTATCTAGGGCCTCATAGCCATCAGGCAAGGCATAAAATAAAGATAGTGCCCCCAGGGGAAATTAAACCCACTATCTCTTTGAATTTACTCTGGTTTCTTTTTCTTTCTTTCTTTCTTTCTTTCTTTCTTTCTTTCTTTCTTTCTTTCTTTTTTTTTTTTTTTGGAACATCATGGGGCTTTTATGTGAAGAAAACACAGAAGAATCTGAATTGTGTGAGTTTGCTTTATGGGAGGCTTTATTAGGAAGTAGAAGGCAAAGGGAGCTTGAAAACCAACTTTCCTTGGAAAATACTAACTGTACTTGTGCTTCTGATATACTTTACAGAATGATGTTGACGTCCACTCTGAAGTCAAAAGTGCCTTAAAATATACAAAGCAGCATTCAAATGTTAGATATTATTAGTTTATTTAAGCATTAACTCCTCCTGGCAAGATGAAGAGATATCCACAGAAGATATGTAGAGATATTATTTTCCTTTATCCTCTGTCTTCAACTTTATAGATGTGTATTTTCACCCAGATGTTTTATTTTATTTTTATTTTTTTTAAATTAATTTATTTATTTATGATAGTCACACACAGAGAGAGAGAGAGAGGCAGAGACATAGACAGAGGGAGAAGCAGGCTCCATGCACTGGGAGCCCGACGTGGGGTTCAATCCCGGGTCTCCAGGATCGCGCCCTGGGCCAAAGGCAGGCGCCAAACCGCTGCGCCACCCAGGGATCCCCCACCCAGATGTTTTAGATTGTCATCTAGGATCTGAAGTCTTTGTTGACATTCTATGGGGAAATGTGTAATATTGGTGCTAAAACGCCAAAACAAGAAAAGCTTTGGATATTGAAGATAAGGAGGTAGATAGAAGAAAGTTTAAAGAAGTTGTGGGGAACTTGCAACAGAGAGCATTTGAAGCAAAATAAAGGAATATAAAATGAACACTAATGTGATCAGGCTTCTCTAATAATGATATTATTAATACTTCAGGATGTCTGAGAATTTATAGAAATCAAGTTCCATTATGTCTGATTGGTAACAAGCAGCTGCTTTATTACATGTAGGAGAAGTGGAGGACAACTGATCTGATGTGTATTGCAAACACTGTTCTCATGGGGAGCATGGCCCTGGCTCCCTTTCATGACAGACTGGTAACAGACAGTGCTTTAACAGAAGTCCAAAAGTAGCACAACTTTTAAGACATGTTAACCAAATTGTTCAAAGTAACACAGAGCACTAAAAGGGTATCCTAGAACGTGTATCTTGCCATCACAGGTGAGACAGTCCTGCGTAGAACAAATCTTAAAGTAAGCCTTACTCTGACAAGCAGAGTGCTAGGGAAATAGAGCAGCAGACACCAAACATAACTTGCACCCTCCTCTGACATTTTTAATGATTCCCTATTGTTGCATGAACCTCAATTATATCCTCCACTTGTGTTCATTACTCCTCTTACGTCCTTGTCCTGAATCTGAGCCTCTCCGATTACTCTGAGGCTTCCTAAGTGAATGACTGGTGGGGATGATGAAGGATACATCAATGTTTAACTATTTTTGCTTGTCTTTCATTTCTCACTGCAGTTTTGTTGTGAGACTGAAGTGCTTTGAAGAAAGCTGCCCCTCCCCTCAAAGAAATCAAACAGGTTTATAAAGGTCATCGTAAGATGTAAGAGTGTTTCTTTTTTGTTGATGATTAAGATCTTGGGGGGGTTTTGGCTGAGCTCTCAACGGGAAGGCATATGTTCCCAAGTCCAGGCACCTCCAGTGGCCCTGGTGACTGTAGCTGAGAGAAGTTGTGTGGCAGAGGGAATGGAGTTGAGCAGAGTCCTGGGGAGTCTGGCCACAGGCTTCGCCCCTTCTGCTGAGGAGTGGGCAGTGAGGGGAGCACGGAGAAGACAGGGAGGACTTTGAATGACTCCGAGTGTCCCCGTCGAGCTTCCTAGCGCTCCGATGTCAGCAGCCTTAGATGAGACTCTGATTTTATCCTCACGGTTCTTCGTTCTCCCACAGTGTACAGGCCCAAAGGATGCTTAGAGGCGGAGGCTCAGACAAGGAGCTGGGGCTTGAAGGACAAGCAGACTGAAAATAAATGAAAAAGAACCCGGGCAGCCCGGGTGGCTCAGCGGTTCAGCGCCGCCTTCGGCCCAGGGCGTGACCCCGGGACCCGAGATCGAGGCCCACGTCGGGCTCCCTGCACGGAGCCTGCCTCTCTCTCTCTCTCTGTCTCTCATGAATAAATAAAATCTTAAAAAAAAAACAAAACGTAAGGCCTGCCCCAACTTTTGACCTTTGAAGTTGGTTGGTTTTCCTGAGCTAGGGCAGTTTGTCAGTTTTAATGGTTAGAAGACCAGTTGTAGTAGTAATGTCTGCAAGTAGTTAGAACTCTCAAGGGCGAGCCCTAAAGTTTGCTCAGGGCGGGGATGAATGTTCTCCAAGGGACTTTTAAAAGGCTATAATGCGGGGATCCCTGGGAGGCGCAGCGGTTTGGCGCCTGCCTTAGGCCCAGGGCGCGATCCTGGAGACCCGGGCTCGAATCCCACGTCGGGCTCCCGGTGCATGGAGCCTGCTTCTCCCTCTGCCTGTGTCTCTGCCTCTCTCTCTCTCTCTGTGACTATCATAAGTAAAAAAAAAATAAATAAAAGGCTATAATGTTTAAAAGTCTTACTTTTGGTTGGATGCTTGAGTCCAGCGTATTCTGCGAACTGCTGACACATGCTTTACCTCATTTGATTCTCCTGAAGTGATTTCTATTATTAGTACCATTAAAAAAAACAGAAATAAAAGCAGAATTCGCTTATTTACGTGCGAGGCGGGGAGGAGGAGGCAGGCTGCCCGCGGACCGGTCCTGGAGCCTGGGCCCAGCCCCGCGGCCGGCAGGTGCCAAGCAGGTGCCAAGCAGGCCCCGCGGCGCGCCCAGAGCTGAGCCCAGAGCGGGGCGCTGGCCGGGGCACCCCCGCGCGCAGCAGCCCCCGAGGCACGGCTGGGGTGCGGGGAGCGGCCGCTGCGAGGGCCCCCGGGGCAGTGCACGGCCTCCCGCCGCCCCGGTCCGCTCGGGGCTCGCAGGCGGCTCCCGGGTGCCCCGTGCAGGGCCAGCCCCCGCCCCCCGCCCCCCGCCCCCCGCCCGCGGCCCGACCTTGTACAGCACGAGGCCCCGGAGCGCGAGGCGCTGGTCCGAGGACCGCAGGGCTCTCCGCGGGGACGAGCGGGCGCCTGGCCCCGGCCGTGCAAGCAGCGGGGAGCGCGGCTCCGGCTCGGCCCACGGCGCCACCTCCGCGCCTGCGCGCTCCACGCGGCCCCCTCGGCCCGCACACGGGGCGCCTCCGCGCCTGCGCCAGGCTGCGGGTCTGTTTCCGGTCTTGCTCGCGGGAGGAGCTTCAGCGCGGCCGCCCGGGCCTGTGTCTTCCGTGGGCGTCGGCGGAGCGGCCGCTCCCTCAGGAGGGCACGTGTGTGCTGCGGCGCGGCGTCCGGGGGCGGGCCTTCCGGTGGACGCGCTGACGCCACGGTGCGGCGGCCCGCGAGGTCCTGCGGGGTGACAGCGGTCGCAGGTGGCCGCGGCGGCAGCGAATGTGGCCGCCCGCAGTGCTGGTCGCCGCGTGGTCGCTTGTCTCCGGGGGCCCGGCCGCTAGACACGCGGCCGCCCTGCCCCTGGGCCCTAACCTGTGCCGCCCCGCGTGCTCGCAGACACGCTTCCACCCGCCGAAATGGAAGAAAGTGACCCTTTGGGATGCTAAGCCGGGGTCGTGGAGGCAGGAACGGAGTCGGGGAGGCCGTGGCCACAGACGCCTCGCCCCGGCTGCGGGCGGCACGTAAAGCGGTTGGTTGGGAATGAGAACCCGGGGTCGGCCTCCACGGAGCGCTGGCGAGGGCGCCCTCCCGTGGGCAGCTTCCAGGGAACGGGGCCGCCTAGGCCCGGGCTGGCCCACCGTGGGGTTCCCCGGACCCCGGCGGGGCCTCCGGGGCCGGGGGCGCCTCCAGGCCTCGGGCCAAGCGCGAGCCCGGACGCTGCGGTTAGAGCGAGTGGGCGGCGGCCTGCGCCTCCGCGTGGGGACGTGCCCGCGTGTGCAGCTCCCGGGGGACGAGGGCGCCTGGGCCGCCGCCTGCCCACGGCCACGCACCGCCGGCCCCGCTCGGCCTCGGAGGCCCGCCCGCCCCCCGCTGGCCCGGCTCGCGTCCTCCGCAGGCTCCGCGCTGGGGCACCAAGCCAGGGCGGAGTCACCGCCTGTGGCCGCCTGCTCCTCCGTCGTGTCCTGTGTCCCCGGCCCGCGTGCCCCCCGTCCCGTCCCGTGTCCCCGGCCCGCGTGCCCCTCCGTCCCGTCCCGTGTCCCCGGCCCGCGTGCTCCTCCGTCCCGTCCCGTGTCCCCTGCCCGCGTGCTCCTCCGTCCCGTCCCGTGTCCCCGGCCCGCGTGCCCCTCCGTCCCGTCCCGTGTCCCCGGCCCGCGTGCTCCTCCGTCGTGTCCTGTGTCCCCTGCCCCCGTGCTCCTCCATCCCGTCCCGTCCCGTGTCCCCGGCCCGCGTGCTCCTCCGTCGTGTCCTGTGTCCCTTGCCCCCGTGCTCCTCCATCCCGTCCCGTCCCGTGTCCCCGGCCCGCGTGCCCCTCCGTCCCGTCCCGTGTCCCCGGCCCGCGTGCCCCTCCCTCCCGTCCCGTGTCACCGACCCGCGTGCCCCTCCGTCGTGTCCTGTGTCCCCGGCCCGTGTGCCCCTCCGTCCCGTCCCGTGTCCCCGGCCCGTGTGCCCCTCCATCCCGTCCCGTCCCGTGTCCCCGGCCCGCGTGCCCCTCCGTCCCGTCCCGTGTCCCCGACCCGCGTGCCCCTCCCTCCCGTCCCGTGTCCCCGGCCCCGCGTGCTCCTCCGTCGTGTCCCGTGTCCCCGGCCCGTGTGCCCCTCCGTCCCGTGTCACCGGCCCCGCGTGCTCCTCCGTCGTGTCCTGTGTCCCCGGCCCGCGTGCCCCCCGTCCCGTCCCGTGTCCCCGGCCCGCGTGCCCCCCGTCCCGTCCCGTGTCCCCGGCCCGCGTGCTCCTCCGTCGTGTCCTGTGTCCCCTGCCCGCGTGCTCCTCCGTCGTGTCCTGTGTCCCTTGCCCGCGTGCTCCTCCGTCCCGTCCCGTGTCCCCGGCCCGCGTGCTCCTCCGTCCCGTGTCCCCGGCCCGCGTGCTCTGTCGTGTCCCGTGTCCCCGGCCCCGCGTGCTCCTCTGTCGTGTCCCGTGTTCCCGGCCCGCGTGCTCCTCCGTCGTGTCCCGTGTTCCCGGCCCCGTGTGCTCCTCCGTCGTGTCCCGTGTCCCCGGCCCCTCCGTCCCGTCCCGTGTCCCCGGCCCGCGTGCCCCTCCGTCGTGTCCCGTGTCCCCGGCCCGCGTGCCCCTCTGTCCCGTCCCGTGTCCCCAGCCCGCGTGCCCCTCCGTCCCGTCCCGTGTCCCCAGCCCGCGTGCCCCTCCCTCCCGTCCCGTGTCCCCGACCCGCGTGCCCCTCCCTCCCGTCCCGTGTCCCCGGCCCGCGTGCTTCTCCATCGTGTCCCGTGTTCCCGGCCCCGTGTGCTCCTCCATCGTGTCCCGTGTCCCCGGCCCCTCCGTCCCGTCCCGTGTCCCCGGCCCGCGTGCCCCTCCGTCGTGTCCCGTGTCCCCGGCCCGCGTGCCCCTCTGTCCCGTCCCGTGTCCCCAGCCCGCGTGCCCCTCCCTCCCGTCCCGTGTCCCCGACCCGCGTGCCCCTCCCTCCCGTCCCGTGTCCCCGGCCCGCGTGCTTCTCCATCGTGTCCCGTGTTCCCGGCCCCGTGTGCTCCTCCATCGTGTCCCGTGTCCCCGGCCCCTCCGTCCCGTCCCGTGTCCCCGGCCCGCGTGCCCCTCCGTCGTGTCCTGTGTCCCCGGCCCGCGTGCCCCTCCATCCCGTCCCGTGTCCCCAGCCCGCGTGCCCCTCCGTCCCGTCCCGTGTCCCCAGCCCGCGTGCCCCTCCCTCCCGTCCCGTGTCCCCGACCCGCGTGCCCCTCCCTCCCGTCCCGTGTCCCCGGCCCCGCGTGCTCCTCCGTCGTGTCCCGTGTCCCCGGCCTGCGTGCCCCTCCGTCCCGTGTCACCGGCCCTGCGTGCTCCTCCGTCGTGTCCTGTGTCCCCGGCCCGCATGCCCCTCCTTCCCGTCCCATGTCCCCGGCCCGCGTGCCCCTCCCTCCCGTGTCCCCGGCCCGCGTGCTTCTCCGTCGTGTCCCGTGTTCCCGGCCCCGTGTGCTCCTCCATCGTGTCCCGTGTCCCCGGCCCCTCCGTCCCGTCCCGTGTCCCCGGCCCGCGTGCCCCTCCGTCGTGTCCCGTGTCCCCGGCCCCGCGTGCTCCTCCGTCGTGTCCCGTGTTCCCGGCCCGCGTGCTCCTCCGTCGTGTCCCGTGTTCCCGGCCCCGTGTGCTCCTCCATCGTGTCCCGTGTCCCCGGCCCCTCTGTCTCGTTCCGTGTCCCCGGCCCCTCTGTCTCGTTCCGTGTCCCCGGCCCCGCGTGCTCCTCTGGCCCGTCCTGTGTCCCTGGCCCGCGTGCCCCTCCCTCCCGTCCCGTGTCCCCGGCCCGCGTGCCCCTCCCTCCCGTCCCGTGTCCCCGACCCGCGTGCCCCTCCCTCCCGTGTCCCCGGCCCGCGTGCTCCTCCGTCGTGCCCCGTGTCCCCGGCCCCGCGTGCTCCTCCGTCGTGTCCCGTGTTCCCGGCCTGCGTGCTCCTCCGTCATGTCCCGTGTTCCCGGCCCCGTGTGCTCCTCCATCGTGTCCCGTGTCCCCGGCCCCTCTGTCTCGTTCCGTGTCCCCGGCCCCGCGTGCTCCTCTGGCCCATCCCGTGTCCCCGGCCCGCGTGCCCCTCCGTCCTGTCCCATCCCGTGTTCCCGGCCCGCGTGCCCCTCCGTCCTGTCCCATCCCGTGTCCCGGCCCGCGTGCCCCTCCGTCCTGTCCCATCCCGTGTCCCCGGCCCGTGTGCCCCTCCATCCCGTCCCATCCCGTGTCCCCGGCCCGTGTGACCCTCCGTCCCGTCCCGTGTTCCTGGCCCCCGTGCCCCTCCGTCCCGTCCCGTGCCCCCAACACACGCGAATTTTGCCAGGTGATTGCACACGGCGACATGTGGGTCAGAACCCGCGGACACACACGTTCTGCATGAGAGCATCACGTCACGTGGTTCGCATCTTGAGTTTCTGGAATTTTGTCCCGTATCAGCAGCTACACACACGGGGCGGAGCCTGCGCTTCTCCGAGGCCGGTGTCTGACCTTCAGTCCCTCCGTCTGTCGGCCCAGCCACTGTCCGGGGGGCCTGGCGCCCCCAACACTCACCGCTTGAGGAGCGAGTGGGAAGCCCCACCAGCGGTGGCCGCGGAGGGCGCGGGGGCAGCACCTGGAGGCACAGCGGCGGCCCTGGGCCCCCAGGTCACCCCCCAACCCCGCACCTGCTGCGAGGTGTTCCGGGCGGATCGCGCTCGCTGGGCGTGGGGCGCGGGTGTCTGCAAACTCCTTGGTGCCGATCATGGGGAAGGTGGGCTTCGCGGAATTAAAAGCTGACATTTCAGATCGAACTGGAAGACTGGGATGAACATATTTTGTAATGTTGTATCCGGGGCTATTGAGTACGAATTTCTGTTGCTTTCTGGTGGGAAGCTTTTGTTCAGATAGTGTGGCTTTTGTCAGATAGGAAATAATATATATTTTGTTGTCATTTCTCCTTGATGTTTTTATTTCTTTGAAGAGAACTGATTTTACTTTAGAAACTTTTGTTCTTATTCAGTATTTTCTTTCAATGTTCTTTAAAGCATATCTGCCAAGAAAAATAATTCACCTTCTTGCAAAATGTTAACATTTTCAATTTTAAGTAAAAGCCACCTTGCCAACAGTGTTATTTCAAAACTGTTTGATTTGTCATGATATGTTCAGTCTATTTTTAAGGTTTTCCAAATTGAATTTTGAAGTTGGTGCTTGTTCCAAGTTGAAGCAGTGTGCAATATGTTGCGGTATGACTGAGTGGAGGAGAGAAAGAGATCCAGGAATAAATATATCTAGAAGAGCACTAACAGCTAAATTCTCTTTTCGTTTCCCCAGCAAAGGGGATTAACCTGCCAAATGGCATCTTGCCCTCAAAGTCATAATGAATCTAATTTATAAACAAGTGTGATCATTACTTTTGATGGATATTTCCAGTTATGCGAAGCACTAAAGGTTGTTGAATAATAAACAAGTGATCTGACTCCTCATCCTTTTCAATCCAAGGTAATTTAGCTCCCGGGTCAGTCCATGTAAGTATGTGCGCAACGCTCAGCACATAGGAGGTATTCAGTGAGTCTGGTAACTGAGGACATACTGAACATCCGTCAACATCGTTTCATACTTTCCTTATCAAAGAGCAGTTACAGTGTATTGCTTTCTTTTCTAATGCCCAAACTATATCCCACCACTGTGTGATGAGATCTAAAAAGAAGTATAAAATACTGGGAGTGCCCGGCAGGCTCAGTTGGTTAAGTGTCCGACTCTTGATTTTACTCAGCTCGTGATCTCAGCGTGGTGAGAACCAGCCCTGTGCTGGGCTCTGCGCTGAACGTGGTGTCTGCTTGTGCCTCTCCCTCTGCTCCTCTCTCTCCTTCCCCACCTAGTCTCACTCAATCTCTCTCTCTCTCTGTCTCTCATAAATAATAAATAAATAAATTAATTAATTAATTAATTAAATAAATAAAATCTTAAAAAAAAAACAATCTTGTGGCCATCAGGAAACTCATAGTAAGGAACACAGATCTGTAATATAGGACATTAAGGAAGCTTGATCAAGAAAGGCTATTTGCTTAGTAATATTTGCAAGTATCTTGGAATAATCTGATTAACAAGCTGCCAATTTGGAAAATCTACTATTTGAACACTCATGATTTCCTTTTATGTTCTCTGTGAAAAATGCAACATCTGTATCTCTTGTCACAAATCAGTGCTCTTCAGTAAATAGCTGGCGGACATCATGAATCTTTAGTAGATTATATTCAGACTTATAGTATTAAAAAATATATATATACTGGTTTCATCTGTGCAGAGCTTCTTTCATTTTTGCTAACTTTTTCCATATGTTCTATGCCTAAGGAAGCTTATTATGTCCATTTTCTCATTTCTCCTTTAGATGGGCTTAGTGTACATTTATGATGTATTTTCCACAATTTTAGAGGAAAATGAGTTTTATAAAATTGAAGATCACAAATCTGTCACCTAGAAAAACAAAAATCAAGTAGAATTGCTTCTGTAAAAGAACTGATGTTATATTTTACTGCCTGTTATATTATGTATTTATACATATATGTTCATGTACATATGCATATATGTATATTTACATGTATATGTGAGTTTGTGTATATACATATATATACATACATATATCTAATCCTCTCGTTTAGTGGGCAGTCAGTTGTTAAAATTAATTCCCTTTGGCTATTTCACTATTATAATGTAATAGTATTATCTATTAGATTTTTATAAATGTTTCAGAAACTTTAAATGCTAAAACACATTTTTTTACCATCTTCGAACATAACTTTTTCCATATTTAAAAATTTTCAACTTTTTTAGCTTATTAAGAGCACCTAACAGGCTGAAAGTCTTTTCTTTTTAATCCTTCATTTTGATGAAATAAATTATGAATGGTTCTTTTGTCTAATACACAGATGAAAAGCAAGCCTTTGTAGAGTCATAAAAAGAATACCTAGTGTTTTATTTTTGCATTTCTTTGTGAGGTGCTTTCCTTTTTATTCTCCCTATTAAATTGATCTGGAGCCCAATGCATCATTACAGAGTAGGAGAAGACTTAGAGAATTAGATTTCTACCTGAGAAATTGGATTTTGAGGAATTGGATTTCCCCATTGTAGTATGAATGACAGTAGCTCAAACTCTAAGAGAAGGGTGTCCTTTGGAATATCCTTGCAGACCAATTCACAAAACCCCGGACCATTGTTATTCTTTACTAAATCGCAGATTTCTTTCATTGGCCTTTCTCCTGCTATCCCTTGCATAACATGGGTGATGGATTAAGCAGCAGTTGAGCGTCCAAAGAGAGGTTGTGATAGAATGCTAAGTTGCATAATCATGTAAGGTTATTTGAAGCAATCAAAATCTATCTTTAGGATATACGATCTACAACAGAGAGTCAGTTCTAGGAATGACACTCAAGAGATACATCCAGAAGAGATGCCAAGTCAAGTAGGCACTCAACAGAACTATATGGATTTCTGTGCACATAAAAAGTCTTGCCTAGGGGCGCCTGGATTGCTCAGGAGGTTGAGTGTCTGGCTCTTGGTTTTGACTGGGGCCATGATCTTGGGGTCATGGGATGGGAGCCCTGTGTGGGGCTCCCTGCTCAGCATGGAGTCTGCTGGATTTCTCTCTCATTGCCCCTCCCCTCATTCATGCTCTCTCTCACAAAAGTTCTCTAAAATAAATAAATAAATCTTTTAAATAAAATCCTGGAGAATATTTTCTTTTTTTTTTTTTTAAGATTTTATTTATTTATTCATGACAGATACAGAGAGAGAGAGAGAGTGAGAGAGAGGCAGGCACAGGCACAGGCAGAGTTAGAAGCAGGCTCCACTCAGGGAACCTGACATGGGCCTGGATCCCAGGTCTCCAGGGTCACGCCCCGGGCTGAAGGCGGTGCCAAACCACTGGGCCACCCAAGCTGCTCAGAATATCTTCTTACAAAAGTGAAAAATGCAGTTTTTCCAATTATGTTGTCTGGACAATGCTTAAGTATTCCAATTACCTGCCTTTTTCATTTTCTTTTAGAGATTTCACTGATATATATTAACATAATTATTTGTTTTGTGTTTTTTGAATACTAACCACCTCGTTCAATGAAGTTACAACTTTTGGCTGTTAATCCAGTTGAGGATCCTGGGTCATGTTTTTCTATCAAGCTCAGGCACAGCATTTAACATTTGAAAAGCTAATATAGATGTCTGTGTTGCTTATTAAATTTTGAGTCGCTGTATTCCAATCGTGTTGTACCGTTTTCTGTGGGATAATACTTATGAAAAAAGATATTGTATGACAGAAATGAATGGTTTTATGCAGGCACCATTTAAAGTTTTACCTAGGAAGCCAAATGATTGTTAGTTTTATTGCTGTTTGTTACTTTAAATTTGGAAGGGTTTTTAACAGTTGCAGAATATATTTATTAGGAGGAGCCATAAATTCAATTGTGTACACTATTCTTTAAAAGTAGAATCTTTTTAAAAATCCTTGCTTCAGAATCTGTGGCTCTAACTGGCCGAGTTCATTCTATTTTTTAGGCCCATTTTTAGGCCCATTCTGTTGTAGCGTTACTGACCAAAGGCCTGTGGACGTTGCTGTTACGTGGTGTCGAGCAAAGGGCTTACCTGTTCAGAGAATGGGAGAAGGAAGGGTCTCAAACGTGGTGTTTACAGTCCTGGCTTTTAGAAGCAATATGTCTCTTATCCATGTCACTGAGCATTCACTAAGACATATCATGCATCGCTTAATGTTCTAGTTGCTTGGCATCTAAAGAGGGCTGTCACTTTCCAGTGTATAACCATTCTGATTATATTTAATGGAGCATTTTTTTACTTCTTTTCTCATTTGTAAAATTGAATATTAATATATGGTTGTGTTTCACAAAGTTGATATAAAACTTAAATTAGATAATAAATGTGTTAAAACCTGAAAATTGATACCTTGATACATGCACAAGTATACATTTAATTACAAAAATAAAACATAAAATATGTCCCTTGTTTAAAATTTCCAATAATATAGAACTCTTCAAAGTAGAAAGTGAAAAATCCCTCCTTCTCAAGGCTCACCATTCAGTTTTCATGTGTTTTCTGATTCTAGCCATGTTCATGCATACATGCAAACATATTTTTTGTTATTGTTGCTGTTTTTAGTGTTATTTTACAAAAATAGAAGCATATTTTATGTGTGTGTATATATATGTACACGTATGTACATATATATATATAGAATGTGCATACATATGTATTTACACTGCACACACATATACACACACACACACACTCTTTTTCTTTTTTTTTCCTGGAAGTTATATTGTTGGCATTATTCCCTAGATACTGTACTTTATGGAATATCTGATGATTTATTTAACCATTATTAAGTTGAACATTTAGGTTGCCTCTGTTGTTTTTAACACTAAATGAAGTTGCACCAAATGTCATATAGTTTATTTATCCTAAAATTTATCCTAAATCTCAGGTTCCAATATTTACAGACTTTATTCCTTTTCGTTGAGGTATTCCTGCATTGAAACAATGCTATCTTAATTACTGCAAACTTTTGTATGTTTTGATATTAAGAAAGGCTGATCCTCCCTTATTGTTCTACTTTTTTTCAGAAATATCTTGGCTGTTCTTGCACAATTTTTCTTCCAGATGGACTTTAGATCAACTTGACAAGTTTTACTAAGAAAAAAACAACAAAAACTTGAGATTTTTATTAAGATTGCACTGAATTTCAGATATATTTTGGGAGAGTTGACATACGTAAAGTACTAAACCTTCACCTGGAAACCTTTGAAATTTAAGCATGTTTCTTATATTTGGTATGTGGTGAACAAGACTGCTGTGGCTGAGGAACAGGCTGTGTGTGTGTGTGTGTGTGTGTGTGTGTGCATGCAGGCATGTGTGTATGTGTTAGAGTGGGACAGAAACAAGACTGAATATGTAAGATGGTGAGTATTTGCTGATTCTACCTAAGGGTCTATGAATTTGTGCTAGATCAGCAGGGAATGAGAGGAGGGATGAAGAAGCCCGTGGTCTACTCAACTCCCGGGTGTTTCTAGGTCTCTGCCTATTGGATTCAAATGCCAGCTCTTCTTTTACCTAGGACAGATCAAAATCTAAATTCCATTGCCTCTAGGACCACCTTCCAATTTCTTAGAATAAAACACCCTTCTTCATGATTTGACCCCAGTCTTCTATGCCAACTACATTTCTGGTTTTTCTCCCAAGTGTGGGTACTTGAGGCCTGATATGTAGCCTCCTCCCCTCTGTCCCCTTGGTGGGCACTTCGCTCCTTAATAAAACTAACAATATCTAATATGTGTCAGGCACTCTTCTCTATTCTTGGGATTTATCAATGAATAGTAGAAAAATATTCAATTCCTCCTTGGGCTTATGTTCTAGACATAATGTATAAGAAATTATATGGCACAATGTGCTAAGTGCTAAGGATAAATAAAAGCAGAGGAGTGGGATTACGTTGGGAGTGGGTTGTAATTTTAAATAGGATGGTCAGGACCAAGTCAATGAAAAGGTAACATTTATGCCTGGTCTTGAAAGAGGCAATGGGATTAACAATGCATATAACTGGACTCTACAGTAAAAAGTTTATTTTCATTACTTTTGACACTCCAAAAAAAAAAAAAAGTCAAGAAAATATATACATGCTGGCTCTTTTGTGTTACATTTGTCTGTTCTTTGGTGACTTGTTTTGATCTATAGCTTTAGCTCCTCTCTGTCCCTAGTTCTGGAGAGTTTACTGTTCATATTTTTTGAATATAGCTTAGTTTTTTTTCTAATTTATTCTATGAGAATTCTTGGAATTCAATCACAGCTCAGACAAATGAGGGTGAGAGGTCAACTTCTCTCCATTTATGAATTCTATTAAAAAATGGATATAATTTTATTTATTTATGAGTGAAAGAGAGTGCATGAGCTGGAGCGGGGTGGGGAGCAGGATGTGGAGAGGGAGAGAGAGAATCTTAAGCAGGCCGCACCCACCCAGCCGGGGCCCAGTTACAGGGCTTAAGATCTTGACCTGAGCTGAAATCAAAAGTTGGGCACTTCAATGACAGAGTCACCCAAGCACTCCTTTATTTTTTTTATTTTATTCATTTATTGTTTTTGGACATGATTTTGGAAGCAAGAAGTTTTGAGTTGTGAACAGTACTAGGAAAAAATAAATATTGTTGAATGAAGGAATGGGAATGCATATATAGATTTGCTCTTCATTCTATTTCCCTCACATCTGTTGTATTTTTGTAGCTTTTCGTTCGGTGACCTTAAAAAAAATTTCAGAGTACTTAATGTTTTTCCTCTATATTACTAATTTTCAGTTTTGAGTTTTTACTGCTTTCAGAATGGTTTTTAATTAAGCATCAGTGTTTAGACTATTTTGTATTTTATCCTTCTTTTCTGCCAGCTTCTTTATAATATGTTGTTTATTCTAGCTTGTCTTCTCCTTCTGGCCTATTGTCTTGTTTCATAGAGCTTGACACTCTTTGATGATACCGAATAATCATTTTCAAAAGTGTGTTTTGAATCCTGTTTTTAAAATAATTTTTTACTGTTGTGTTTTTCCATAGTTCTTTAGAGGAAGCTTTTGCTTGTTGTATAGATTACGCCTTAAGTAAAAACTATAAAAGCCTAATTGGCAGGTGGCTGTGTGAAAGCAGGACCCTTGGTGATATCCTTCCTATCAGAGGAGCAAGCTCCCATGACGTTTCAGTCTCTAAAAACCTGCCTATCTGGTTCCCCCCTGACTTGGAGGCGGTGCCCACTAAGTGTTTTAGAACTTTCTTAGACATTCTTACTTTCTTTTTTTCAAAAGCACAGATCTAGAAGAAAAAGTGAGTATTAGGCCTGTGTTCTCTGGAGCCAGATGCCGGAGTTAAATTTCACTTTTACTCACTCAGGTCTGCTGCATGACCTCAGGCAAATCAGTTACCTTAATTTGCTAAGTTACTTGGCTTCATTTTTCTGATCTAAAAAATGGAAATAAAGTGCCACTGACTATAGAAGTTTATTGTTAGGATCAAATGGGAGAAACGTTAAATATTCAGAAGACTGCTTGGCAAATAGAGCTATACGTGTTAGCAAATTTATTCTTAATTGTATTTATAATTTATTGATCCTGGAGTTTGTATTTATTTGCTTCTGTTTACTCAACTCTAAGAGAGAACACATATATCAGTTGTTAGATTTGGTTGCCAAGAAGGAATTGTGTTTACCTCCCTCTGTTTTCCCAGGCTCCCCTTTTGTGTACACAGAGAATTCTAACAGAACCACAAAAAAGAACAAAAAGATAGTTTAGCCCCTCAGCCCCATTTTCTTTTTCTTTTTCTTTTTTTTAATCCTCATCTTCTTAGTATGTTGTAACGTAGTTTGGCTCTGCTGCTGCCGCTTTGGGGTTTTCTCCTGTTCTGGCTATTTGATTCTGATCCTACTTTAATCAAGAATAATGTAGAGCTGCTTATGTGGGTCTTTGATGAAAGAACCTGCTACCCATTTACCCATTAGGTGGTGGTTCCAGGGTTTTGAAGGTCGGTTGCTTGGTTTGCTGGCAGCAGCTCCCTTGTTGTACTGTCTCTAGCCTTTCGGTCTCTCAGTTGTCTCCTGGGATGTAGGGAGTGCGGGTGGGGACAAGGGGGGGGGGTCCTCGGTGAGGCAGCATGATTCAGTGTGGCTTGGGTGAGGGACCTGCGGCAGCGCTGCAGTTGTCTGCTCCGGCCCCTGCTGCGACTTGGTTGTGTCATCTCACATGTGCTTGCAGCTAATATTGCCAGTTGTGCATATTTCCATGGTGGTTTTGAGCAAATTGCTTCAGAGAAGGACCAGGACAATCTAGATTGCCTGTCCTTAATTATGCTTGTATCCTTTAGTCTTGAACTCAATTATGTATCTCTAATCATAACTCCAGAAACCTAGGATTTAAATCCTGGCGATTAAAATCCATATGTAGACATGGGGGTACGCGGACATTGTTTTCTCTGTCATGGATTTGAAATCAGAATGAGAAGTTAATTAGAGCGTCTCATTAACAAGCTATCTATTACAATAAAGATATGTTGTGGCATGGAAATGAAATGTAGTCAAGATTAATACTGAATTTGAGCTGGGGTGTAATAAAAAATGAGTAAATAATGCTGATTACATTGTACATGAATAATAATGGTGTTCTTGCTACAGAAAATTGTGCTACTTAAGTGCTGTTTTTGAACAGAAAAAAACAATTAAAAAGCACACGAAAAGTTACAAAATCTAAGAGATGTGTTAGTATATAATTAGTATTAAAATTGAGTCTATATTAAGGTATTTAACCTTATTTTTTTAAAAAAAGCTTTTCTATTTCTAAGAAAGATTTCAGGGTTCTGAGGGGCTGTTGCAAAATTTGGAATCCTAGAATTTTATTAGCTATGATTTTTCTGCAGACATTTTACTTTTTGAGCATTGGTATTGGTTATAAAATAGTAAAAATAAGGACGGTTGGATGGTTCATTTTCATCGGTCCAGCTTAGGTCAGGATCTCACGGTCCTGAGAGCAAGCCCTGCCTCTGGGTCGCCACTCAGCAGGGACTTTGCTTGAGATTCTAATTCTCCTTTTCCCTCAGGCCCTCCCCTCCCCTGCACTCATTCACACACTCTTTCTCTAAAATAATAAAGGAATCCTAAAAAAAAAAAAAAAAAATAGGAAAAATGGTATCTATTCCAAAGAGTAGTTTTCCAGACATATGAAAGATAATACATGAAAAATAGCCCAGCACAGTATGTGGCACAAAATATTGGTAGACATTGAATCCAGGATACAGGCTTGTGGGATATCTCTAAGGAAATAGTTATAAAGATATAGTTATATTGTCAACTTAACTGACAAATGCCAGTTTTAACTAAAAACCTAAACAAGGGAATTTACTGTAGAGCTAGTTCTGATATTGTCACTTGCTTTGCTTTTTAGTCACACATCCTTCTTAATTTTTCTTTATTGTTCATATTTGCAAAAACTCTGTTTCCCAATTGTCTACCAAATCTTTCACATTATTAATGTGAAGAAGTAGTCAATGAGTAGGAATGGAGGACCATATTCTCATATACTACCATAATCTCGTGATAGATTTTCTGCTGAATTTCTTATCAGATAATAATAGCTTAGATTTACATCACCCACTGTGACAGGTGGCAGGTATCGTGCAGGATGCATTGACATAGCATCCAGCCCTGTAAACTAGGTACTATGCACATTTTTGATGAATAACCCAAAACAGAGAGAGTTAAAGCACTTATTCATGTTCACATACCAGAAGTAATGGCACTGATGTTAAAATCTGGGTCAATTTAACTCAGAGGCACATTCTCAGCTGTAGAAATGTTTGCCAATGTTTGCCATGGTCCTAACCTTATTAAACATTTGACATAATAGTGTATAATACTGAATATTTACATGTTATCAATTTTCCATGATTACATCATTTGAAATTTTCTATATTTTAGTATAAAATTCTAGAGAGCCCCCAAGTTACACATGGGTTATGTCCCAACAGTTCATTTCCAAATCAGTTTTAAAGATAAGGATAAAAAATAACATTTAAAATTGCTTTAAAGTTGGTGAAAAGCTAGTATAATCGGAAGGGACAGAGAAGTATATAGGTACAGTCCCAAAAGGGGCCTTCTGAGTACTTTGAAAAACAAATGCAATTCTGAGAAGAACACACAATTTTCTTAAGAAGTCCATTCAGCAATTGGAATAGACGTGTAGGGGAAAAATCATAATCTGTAGGTGTGTGTACATAAGAGGTAGACTTAACTGGCGGAGAATGGTTTTAAAAATAGGTGTAAAAAAAAAAAAAAGTAAAAAAAAAAAAATAGGTGTAGACGCACAGTATTTGGTAAAAACCCTGACCTAACAGACTAAACAGAGGCTAAAAGGAAGTGACGGGAATTTGGGGCAGGATATCCTTCTTGTGTTTCCTGCTGTGGATCCGGGGTAGCTCAGTTGCTGAAATGGTGTAAGTGGCTGGCGAGGAGCAAAAACTTGAGGAGTAGAGAAGCCTTAAGCTAAGATGAAGTAGAAGTCTTGGGAAGTCGGCTTATTTTGTACTCATAAATGAAATATCCATGTCTTTTTTTTTTTCTGTTTCAGAAAACATTTTCATAACACTTTGGATTGTAAATTTGTTTTTTTCTTTTCCTAGTTAATTAGTAGATGATAGTACAGGGATAATTTCAAAGTGGGCACATCCTATGAATTACAAATTGAAACAAGGTGTAACTAAAAGATTATATTTTTACTTTGTAAAACTTTGGCATCCAGGTTTCTGGAATTTTTCGATTAAAGGGCTATACCTAGATTTAAATTAGTTTTTAATTGATATCGAATCAACCTCCTTTTAAATGCTCGTTATATTCAGATGATAGTTATGGCATGAAACTTGGGCATGTTAGAATTAGTTTGTTTTGAAATTGTTTATCATTCACAAATTAAGGAAAATGATAAAATTTAAAGTGATTACCAATTTAGAAAATAGGACTTTGAAAAATTTGATGGTTCAAATGAGTTCAGACAGAATCACATAAAAGAGACATGGGAGGGATGCCTGGGGGGGGGGCGGTGCTCAGCAGTTGGGTGTCTGTCTGCCTTCAGCCCAGGGCATGATCCTGGAGACCCGGGATCGAGTCCCTCATCGGG
Organism: Canis lupus dingo; assembly: GCF_003254725.2. Lineage (NCBI taxonomy): Eukaryota > Metazoa > Chordata > Mammalia > Carnivora > Canidae > Canis > Canis lupus. Next base: position 1,519,092 of record NC_064278.1, read on the forward strand.
CTCCTGCATGGAGCCTGCTTCTCCCTCTGCCTTTGTTTCTTTCTTTCTTTCTTTCTTTTTTTTTTTTTTTTTAAGATTTATTTATTTATTCATGATAGACATAGAGAAAGAGGCAGAGACACAGGAGGAGGGAGAAGCAGACTCCAGGGAGCGCGACCGGGACTCGATCCCGGGTCTCCAGGATCGCGCCCTGGGCCAAAGGCAGGCGCCAAACCGCTGCGCCACCCAGGGATCCCCTCTGCCTGTGTTTCTGCCTATCTCTCTCTCTCTCTGTGTCTCTCATGAATAAATAAATAAAATCTTTAAAAAAAAAAACACTATTTCACATAAAGCATATGACCTTATACATCATTTAGGTTACAGATATATACACGTCCATGCATACACATGTTTATTTTACTTACATTTATCCAAGATTTAGTTTAGTACTCCATATACGGAGTATTTTATATGCACAGGGCATTAAATAGGGTTTTTTAAATGGTTAAGATATATTCTCTACATTAAGGTCAAGGAGTAAGAAAAACAGGCAAGACAAGGATATGTTAAAAAAAAAAAAAAAAAAAACAATCTATCTTGAGGTGCCTGGGTAGCTCTGTAGGTTAGGCGTCTGCCTTTAGCTCAGGTCATGATCTCAGGGGCCTGGGATGGAGCCCCACATCGAATCAGGCTCCCTCTCCCTCTGCTTCTCCCCCACTCATATTCTCTTTCTTGCTCAGTTTCTCAAATAAATAAATAAAATCTTTAAAAATTAAATAAAAAACAGATAGAATATCATAAAAGTAATTCTTAAAGCAATTAATGAGATTAAGAGATTATGTACTTACAAAAAACAATCATAAGACTAGACCAGAGAGTTAACCAAAACAGAAGACCCAGAAACAGTTTCAGCATATCTTAAACCTGGCTTCCCAAATAAATTTATATTAATGAAATCATTAAATGCTACTATAGCAGTTGTTTTACCCTTTGAAAAATATCCAAAAGTGTACCAAAGTACAGATGAATAGGGCAGTCTTGGGTGGCTCAGTGGTTTAGCGCCACCTTCAGCCCAGGGCCTGATCCTGGAATCCCAGGATCCAGTCCCACGTCGGGCTCCCTGCATGGAGCCTGTTTCTCCCTCTGACTGTGTCTCTGCCTCTCTCTGTGTCTCTCATAAATAAATAAAATCTTTAAAAGAAAATAAAGTACAGATGAATAAAAATAAATAAATATTTAACCAAAATTAACTAGATGGGTGTCTAATTTAAATGTTTGTTTGAACTCATTGTGGCTAGGCCATTTATTAGATCAATTAAAAAGAAACTATGATAGGTACAGACTGAGATCTAGATATATAAAACTTTCTGGACAAGTACTTCAGTTTCAAACTCTTAAAAAACTGTCAGAATGAAGACATTTTATTTGCTATTGCTCATGGGTAGCCCTTTTACTGTTCTAATTAAATGTTATTTTAGAACATTTTGTTGTGATGTCTTTTGCATTCTCTTGTCCAGAGTGGAAATAGGATGACTAGATTTGTTTCTGTGTGAGATAAAGCTTGGGTAACTTTCTTCACTTTTATAAATTCATTACATTTATTGTATATTTAATAAGTGCCACACACTACTTTAAGCACAAATAATAACTTATTTAAAACCCAGCCACAGTCCAATTCAGGTAAGGGACCTGAGTGGGGAAAGACCGTGGTATACCCATTTAGAGTCTTATGGGGAAAAAGTGTGTTCAGGGGACATCTGTCCTCTGCCCCTTCTAAATTGTCTGGAATGCATGGTCAAAGGAGAGACAGGAGATATGATAGGTGTTAACTAACAGGGACAGGGATGAGATGTGATATCTCATGAGATGTCATATCTCATCCCTATGTGATAGGGAAGAGAGGATGGTGAGTCTGAATTGGTTCTGTATGTGTTTGGAGTCTTTGCCAAGAAAGTAACTTCCTCAGTAAAGATAAGAGTATTTGGGAGACAGTTTTCAACTTTGTTTCAAGTCCACCCCTCACTTCTTGGAGAGTAGCAGTTTTGTCTCCCTTTGGCCCCTGTCAGCTAACCACACCGTTGTCCCTTTCCATCCTACAGTATGAGTTCCTCCAGTAAGACAGCCTTCTTCAGAAATGCCCAGGTAGGAAGTAATTCTTAGTGTGCTTTTCAGCCATCTTAGAGAAATGGGATAGTAGACAGAGAACTGGATAGGTGGTATTGTTGTACAATTTTGCCACACTTGACTAGTCTGGTGGAAGGATCTAGCCCTGCTGCATGTAATTCTCTTAAAAAAAAAAATACAGCTTCCTTTGGGTTTTCATAAAAAGTTGTTCCTATGCTGCCAATTGTTGGGCAAAGGAAAAAGTTCTGCTCAGCATCCTTTAAACTTTAATAGTGACACCTTTAAATAGTGACAATAATCTTTTTCTTCTGCAAGAAGAAAAAGATTTAATTTACCAAAAACACAAAATGCTTTGAAATAATCTTGAAGAGAAATGTTAGGACCTTTCTTAAGAGCATTTCAAAAAGTAATTGGGTAGCATTTATTCATTCATTTCATAAATGCTTATTGACTGTTTATTACACAAAATTTGAATGCTGTTGTCCTGGACAAGAAGAGTGAATATTAAGAAGGGAAAACTTTTGTTCAAAGTGATCTCAAAACTTAATGCAATTCTAATCAAAAGCACAGTAGACCATACAGGCGGTTATATAATCAATGAAATTTTGACAGACTGCTGTGTCATGGTGTGTAGGGCACAGAGTGCATCCAGTGTGTTAGTTGACAAAGAAGAGTAAGGACAAAAATGACAACAAATAGGTTACACATCTATATAGAGCATATATATTTATACTTTTAAAGAACCTTAAAAAAAATCTCTAAGCTTTCCTAGTGTATCACGAGTGCTGTACTGTGAAAGCTGCAGAATCTTTTGAATTCTGTTGAGAAAATAAATTAGAAATTTTCTGACATTGTTTCGTATTTCTTGTAGGACGTTGATTTTGCAGTAAGACAGTGGTTCTCCAGGGTAACAGTGTCTCCAGGGTAAACCCCCTGTTTCAGACTAAAGAATTTTTTTTTTTTAAGGATCTTTTTTTTTTTTTTTTTAACAAAACTTCGGGGATCTTTCTGTATTCTCATTCCTGTAGGCACAGTTATTGGAAGGTGATATAAACTCTACAGAATTTTGTTTTGATTTAGTATAGTTCTCCATAATCTGGTGAAGAGATATTGAAATAGTTTGTCATCTACTTTGCCAGATCCTATGTCCACTTGCCTGTCTTATGACATAGTGAAGCCACACAAAAGGACAATAAAAGCTTCATTATAGATGTTATGGACATTAATAATGATCTTGACCAATATTTATTGAGCTCTTCCTGCGTGTCTCATATATTTACATTCAGTGTCTCCACCAATCCAGGCAGTATCCACAAGTTAATATTATTATTATCATTCCTGTTTTTCAGATGCAGGAATTGATGTTGGTAAGGACGTCATGTTAACTTATTAACCCAGGTTCCACAGCTAGTAAGTAGCTGGAACTCATACTCCCAAGTGGTGTGTTGGGATAGCTTATGAGTTTCACATGCTTAGTAGTGGGGAGGGGCAGCCCACCCTCGTTTTGTAAGCCTGTTTGCCCACATTAGCCTCTCTTTCTGCTGGCACAGTGGTCTTTCTGAGCACAAACCAGGGGGAAGCCCTCTGAAGCCTCTACCCAAAGAACAGCTGCAAAGAACCCAGCGCCCATGACCTCTCAAGATAGAGCGTGTGGTTCATCGACCTCTGAGGTCTGCTCCACTCGTTTCCCAAGCAGACTTTTTCATCATACTTGGAATCATGGACCAGAGTCATCTTTCTATTGTCTGATACTTTCTATACTCTATTTGGCAGAATTTATTTAAGATCCAAAGTTTAATTCATTTTTCCCTTTTTTTCTGACAAGTTTTTGCCTACTTCAGGGAATTCTGGTAGAGTGCAGGTTTAGATAGATGTACTAATTAACCGCTATTCAAGACATATTTGTTATTATTTGGGACCCGTTTTATAAATTGCTCAACAAAATATGAAATAACCTGTATTTGGTGTTGATACTATCCAGTGAGCTGAAACAGATTTCACATTAGAGATTGAAATATGTAACTCTTCATACTGATCTTGTAAACTCAGCCTTTTTGCCCTGAGTACAAGGTGTTAAGACTCAGGGACGGCTTGCGTTATAAACTCTGATGGTGTCAACTGGCATCTTCCTCATATGTAAATACCATAAATGCATTGTCCCTATAATATATTCCAAAATTGAGCTTACTTGCCCTGGATGAATAGTCACAACTTGTAGCTTTTAAAGATGTGTGTATTAATTAACTGGTAGTGCTGTCTACATAGCTGCCACTCACTGGTCAATGACCGCATGCCTCTTTAATTAAATTATGTCATGAATTCTGGTCTTATCACATTCTCTCCCACCCTGTCATTAATGCCTCAACACTTCTGTCAAAATTATGACCTGATACACATTTTTTTTAAAAGAAGTAGCTTAACTTTTTAAATTAAATTATTTCACTTTTTAAATTTAATGATTTCTCTTGTTTTTTACTCAAGTGTCTGACTTTTGATCAAAGATGACATAGCTCCATTCCAGGGGGACAGATGTAATTCCGTGCATTACGAGCAAAGCTTTCAAATAAACATATAGTGCCTGGTATGCTAATCGTATAGGTCACATGAATGCATAGAATATAAAGAATAATGTCTGATAAGAGAGGAAATCCTTCAGTATATTACTGAAGTATATTAATAAAAAGTATTCTTGCTTACTTTTCAATCTTTTTCTCTTATAATGAATGGTCTGAGTAGAAATGCCTTTCAAGGCCTTCAGGTGAAAATTTATAACCAGTGATGGCGTGTGCATTATTGTGAAAGGTAGCCACCCAGAAACGTTTTAGAATCTTTGTAAAATCCTAAGAATAAAGTGTGATAACAAAAGGATTTATTGTAAGAGAGACAAGTTAACAAATACTTTTGGAGCCAGAAAGCCATTCTGGAAAAGATCACAGCCATAAATAGGTAAGACAGTTAAAGCAGGCACCGTGACTTACCCAGAAGCAAGGCGTGTGTATTTATGGCATGTTGAATGTGCAGGAATAGCTGCTGCCCCCCAGAGTCAGGCAGATCTGAGAAGAGTGGCCTGATTTGACTTCTATTTGATATAAACACTTCCTTTAAAGCCATATTTCTCTATAAATTATTTTTCTGTATCATTTTTTTTCTCCCTAAGAAGAGGTTCTTCTTAGCTTCTTCAACATATGTTTTGAATTTAGCTCAGTCCTAAAAAGGTGAATACACATGGTTCTTAATTCTGTGGTAGAGAATACTCAGGAAATTAAAAAAAAAAATCTCAACAGCTACCTCTGTTCAAAAGTCAGTATTCGTAACTGGTAATAGTGGAAAGTTCCTGCGTATTTTATTCAGGTCTTTATTTTTCCTCCTCTTTTTTTCTTTTAAAAATTGTGTTAGATATTAATATTGGTTACATAGTCACCTTTCTACAATGTTCTTCTTTGTAATTTATTTATAGGTTATTACAAATGCCTATGTTCACCAGAAATAGTCAGTGCTGGATAGATGGAAAATGTATGCGTCAACCCAGTATTGACCTTACATGCCTATCTGAGCTAACTCTGCGATTCAATTGTTAGTACTTATTGCCTCACTCCCTGCCTGTTAGTCTCACCAAACTCCCCACCATTACTCAGACCTGCCAAGTTTGCATCTACCTCAGGGCCTTTGCATTTGCTGTCCTTTTGCCAAAACCCTGTTTTGCCAAATATTTTCACAGCTTCCTTTGCTCATTTTATTTATGCATCTACAGGGAGATGTTTCTTAATGCGCAATATGTGAATGCGTTCCCCACCACACTGCTTCATTATTCTTCAGAGAGCACATCACTGCCTGGTATGGTGTTATTCAATTATTTATCAGTTTTCTGTCTCTTTTCCCATTAGAATATCAATTTCGTGAGCTTTTCGTTTTCCTGGCATATAGTAGATTCTCAAAATTACTTATAATTGAAATGATGAAGCAATAATTTATGAGAAATTCAGAATACTTTTAAATAAAAAGGAGTAAATTAGTTAACCTAATCAAACAAAAGAATCCCTACAATGAGTAAAAATTGCTGCCTGTAACTATATGAAAGGTAATATTGATTGTTGAGACTTGATCAATATTTTTGAAAAGCTGTGCGTTTCTAGAGATAGTTTGCACACTACAGTATGGTTATCACTGTTGAAAAAAAATCATAGTTTGGCATGAACTCATGAAAAACTCCAAAATCATAGTTTTTCATTTTGAATTGTTTTAAATTTTTTCCCCTTCATACAACACGTATTTTGGAGTGCCTGCTGTATGTATACCACACAATGTAGTATTTGGATGAATGAGATCCCTAAGCCAGGGGAGATCATTTTCGAGTTGGAACTGTAAGCCCATCCACAAATATTAAGGAGATGTAAACTGTTGAAAACATAAAAGCACAAACAATGAACTATAATACATTATACACATGCTTTTTAATAAGTGTAAATAATTATGTTTTGGTAGACTCCACAGATTTCTTTATAACTTTGAGTTATAAAGTCTTAGAAAATTCTGTATACATCAGCAGATGTCATAGCAAATAACATTTACCGTTAAATGTTCAGTTTATGTAAGTCTTGGAAAAAATAATTTCCCAGGGATGCCATTTTCATATAACTGTGAATAATTATTCTGTTGGAATACTTGGGAATGTGGATTTAAATTGTAGTTCAGAGTCAGTAAGGATAAACTTACTGCAGTTTCTCATTGGCCCTTACTTTAGTCACTAATAATAGTTTCACATCTAAAAGATGCAGCCTATGAGAGAAAGAGAGAGAGATTTTAGACAGCTCAGGACTTTGTTTTTGTTCTGCTGGCAAGTCACTCAGCCCTGAGGCATTGTTTCATAGCCATGCCAGTCCTTGGTTATAAAAGTGATTAACGTGAGGAAACAAGAAAATACCGCCACCGCTTTAGTGCATTAATTGCGTTCAAGACACAATCTTTTTCTTTCCCCTGGTAATAAGAACCTATGTTTGGTTTTCCTCCCATTAATTTCATATTCCTTTTGCATCCTAATAATAACCTGCAATCTGCAGGCTTAATCATGATAAGCAGTCTCAAATCACTTTATCTCATCATAGTGTTGGATAAACACTTCTGATTTAAATTTCAATAATTCTACATTAGCAGTGCTGGTATGAGCCTTAGATGTCTGATGGAAATTCTGCACAGGGATTACTTAGTAATTATTGGTTTCATTGAGGTTTATGTTAGAGCTGTAGTTAGTGCTTTGCCAGAAACCCAAGCCCCAGAGAGCAAGCCAGGCCAAGATTAAATGATCACTGCTGTTCACCTATTAGATATGTCATAAAAAATGAAATTAAAATCTCTCTACTGGGTGATCAAACTGTCTAAAAATCTCATAGAATTTTAGACTCAAGGAAATTTAAAGATGAGACAGCTCTGTTAGATGATCTAATCAACCTCCTACCCTGCCTTTCTCTTGAGGGACTGTTCTCCTAATGCCATTTTTGATTATTTTTGTCTAGTCTACTTGAAATGACTTGGTCCATAAGACCTCTATCCTTCCCCCAGGAGAACTTTCCCTGCTCTAATAGATTTCATTGTTGGGAAGTGCTTCCTAATTGCTACATCTTTTCCCTTTAATTGCATGCTGTTCTCTTATTTTAACCTTTGTTTTACTGTCCATTTGTTTCTGTGCCTTATATTCAGCCCACATCTCAAATAAGTTTTACATTTAACCAATTCAGATTCAAAATGTGGGCAATAAGAAAATTCATGAAGGGTAAAAAAAACTTGTCCAACCAAAGTCATTTATTCAACTGAGAAATGTCCTGATTTCGTGTCTGTTAGAAACTGTGGTAGTCATCTTTATATAATTGTCTCTGCCTCCATGTCCTTGCATTAAAAATCAGAGATGTTCCCTGCACCGCCACCGTCCCACCACCACCCAGCTCCTCGTTAGGATGGAGGGAGAGTTACAACAAATACTCTATGACGTGTACTATGCACTGGATTGTTTGCTCCTCCCCCAACCTCGTATGTTGGAGGCCTAATCCCCAGTGTGACTGACTGTCTTTGGATGTAGGGCCTTTAGAAGGTAATTAAAGTTAATGAGGTCATAAAGGTAGGACCTGAATCCAGTAGGATTGATGGCTTCATAAGAAGAGGAAGAAGGGCAGATCTTTTTTCTCACCTCATGTGTGCTTAGAGGAAAGGCTTTGTGAGGCCTTATCAAGAAGGTGGCTGTCTACAAGCCAGGCAGAGAGCTCTCCCCAGGAAATGAATCAGCTGATGCCTTGATTAAGGACTTCTAGGTTCCAGAACAGAAGAAAATAACTTTCTATTGTTTAATCCAGCCAGTGGGTGGTATTTTGTTGTGGTAATAAGCCAAGCAGACTAAAACAACAGGTATCAGGACACGGAGTATGCTTTTATCATACCACATATGACTTTGGGCTCCTCTAGGTTATGGGGAACAACACATCTTTCCCTGATCTCAGAAATCTCCTTGAATCATGGGTCTTGGATTAGAGTTCACTTTGAAAATGTTTTCTCACAGAGATGGCTAGTGAGGGAAACTACATACTTTTTTTTTGAAATTGGACATATATGAGCTATCTATATCCTGTCATATGACCAGCATTGTTCCAACAGAGACATCTACTTTTCTATCTTGAGAACAGAATCCGCATAGCGCCATCATTACGTAATGTAACAAAGTGTGTAGATGTTTAAGAAACTGCACTTCTTTAATTACTCTGTGATTCCATGCATGGAATGTTCAGACTTCTGAAAATCATCATTGTGGACAAAACACGATGACATTCTGTTTGTTCTGTTAGAATTCAGTAGCTCACTAAATGTAATGGAAATCCCGTAGCATTTGAGCTTTAGTTGCAAACTCTTTCTTTGCCTTGTGAAATCCTCCTGCAGGCCTAAGAGTAGGCACAGAAGGTGCGAGGCAGCCCTCACAATCGCAAGGTCCTGAAGCAGTTGTCCCACTCAGCAACACAGAGCAGTGAACGCTGGGGGTAGACACTGAGAATATTCCTGGAACTCTGTTGTAGTTGCATGGCCAAGCCAAAGTTGTGGAATACACGCACTTTAGTAGCTTTAACATTTGCCAAGAAACACAGATATGCAAGCATGTTATAAGAACTCCCATTTGCCATCCCCGGATTAACCCTATCAGTGAAAAATAGCCAATGCTTTGTTTTCTTTTTTTTCTCCCTACAGAATTTTAAAGTCAAATTCTTGGCATCATAATATTTATCACTAAGTGCTTTTGTATTTTTTCAAAGTAAGGAGTAGTTCTATAACCACAGTACCATTTTCATACCTACAAAATTCAGTATCTAATACTGAATTCATATTAGAATTTTCTAGATTCTCTTTTTAAAAAATACCCTCATAAGTTGATATGTTCAAATCAGGAACCAAATATGCTGTGCACTTTTGCATTCTCTCTTTTTAAAAATATTTTTAAATTTAAAATAATTTCAATTATGAAAACACTGCAAAAATCATATAGAGTTGCAGAAAAGCCTTTACTTACCTTCCCCTGAGGTTAACATCTTATTTAACCATGATAAAAATGAGGAATTGGCATTGGTACAATATTATTAACTAAACTGTGTACTTTATTTATTCTGATTTCACCTGTCCTTTTTTACTGGTGTCCGTTTTATTCCAGGGTTCAAAGGACTCCTTGTTTAATTTACAGTCCTGCCCTTATAAACATTTTTTAAAAATTGATGAATGTCCTACGTTCTACTTGTCTGACTGCTTCCTCATGGTGTTTATCGAAGAGCTAGGTTTATGTATGTTATTACATGTTATTGAATATGTAACTGGATCCAGTATTTTTCTTAAGAACTGGAAGTTATGTCAAAAGGCTTGATTCAATTTAGGTTTATCTTTTTGACAAAAATACTTCAAAGCCTATGCTGTGTACTTAATATTGTATCACATCAGGGCACACTTGTCCCATTTTAATGATGGAGATGGGCTGGAGCTGCAGGTGATCACAGTGAGGTTATTATGTTGAAAATTCCCCCGTAAACTTTTCATATTATGACTTCAGTATCCGTTAACTATCATTGTCATAATCATTTATTTCATTTGGGATTTCAAAATGGTGATATTTTTCTAATTTTTTGTGTTTGTTTTATAATTTATTATCTGGAATCACACTGCAAAGAAAAATTTGCTCTTAACAGCTAGAATTATTTAGTTACCCTGTGCGTTATCTTCGTTTATCACATGAAGATAATACACAGAGAGCCCTCAGCTCAGTTGGCAAGGGCTGCCCTAATAAATTACTACAGACTGGGTGGCTTAAACACAGCAATTTGTCTCAGTTCTGGAGGCTCGTGGTCAGAGATCAAGATGTCAACACATTTGGTTTTTCCTGAGGTCTCTCTTCTTGACTTGCAAATAGCAATTTTCTTACTGTGTCCTCACGTAGTCTTATCTCTGGGCTTGTGAATCTCTGAATTTTCTTCCTCTTCTAATAAGAACACCAGTCATATTATCTTAGAGCTTCACCCTTATGATCTCATTTAACCTTGATTCCCTCCTTAAGAGACCTGTCACTAAATACAGTCACATACTAAGATACTGGGGGTTAAGGCTGCAACATATGAATTTTAAGGAAACCCAAATCAATCTATAACACCCTGAAATTTAATTTTCTCCCTTAAATTACTAATTTTTAAAATAAAGGGTTGGTGTTCTAGCTATGTCCAATGAAAACCAGAGATTTTCCTTTTTTTTTTTCTTTTTCTTTTCTTTTGGTTCTTTGAGTACTTTGTCTCTCCTTGTATCTGTATCTACACATCTATATCCACAGCTATGGTTTTAAGTACCGCTGTGAGTTCATAGATTTGTATACATTCACTGTTTCCATTCATGGTCCCCATTATTCGTTTTCATGCTGAAATTCCCCATCTCTTATCAGTCCTAGCTCACAACCTGGTTCTTTCGTTCTTTCCTCACAACCCCATTGGACTTTGACCGTTTTCTTGTTTTTCAGAATAACAAAATGTCTGAATCTCATCTTGTGCATTTCCTGTCTGAGACCCCAAATGAACCAATTCTTCAAAAAGTCTAGGATCCTTTGTATGTGTGTGTGAAATTGGTATTGAGAATGCATTGCTTGGACACCCAGAGTCAACAACATGGACACGATTTCCTTTGAAGTGCATGATTTTCATGGGCAGAACCCTAGGTGATTGACTATTAGAAAATGATCTACTTCAAAAGTTTAGAGGCTGGAAGTTATGTTTAAAAAATATTACCTGAGGGTACCTGAGTGACTCAGTCAGTTGGGTGTCTGGCTCTTGATTTTGGCTCACGTCATGATCTTGGGGTTGTGAGATCAAGCCTCATGTTGGGCTCCACACTCAGTAGGGGAATGTGCTGGAGATCTCTGTCCCTCTCCTTTTGCCCCTCCCCCCTACTCTTCTCTTTCTCTCTCAAATAAATAAAAGTATTTTACTTTTAAAAAATAAATTTTTAAAAAATAAAACATTTTATTTTAAAAGTATTTCCTGCCACAAGGATTTATCATCTTACATGTGTCAGAGTGGCTCTTATCAAAAAGACAACATCTAGGTGTTGGTGGGGATGGGAGAAATGAGAACCCTGTGCACTGGTGAGTATAAATTTTTGTCGCCGTTATGAAAAACAGCATGGAGTACCCTCAAAAAATTAAAAATAGAGCTACTGTATGATCCAGCAATTCCACTAGTAGGTATCTATCAGAAGAAAAGGAACACACTGATTTGAAAAGATATATGCACCCTTATGTTCACTGCAGCAGTATTCGCAATAACCAATATATAGAAACAACATAAATGTCCACGTATACAAACACACTCACGATGGAACACCACTCAGCTCAGCCATAAAAACGAAATCTTGTCATTTGTGACAACATGAAGTTGACGTTACTATGCTAAAAGAAAGAGGTCAGGCAGAGAAAGACAAATACCACATGATTTCACTTACGTGTGGAATTTAAAAACAAAACAAAACAAATAGAACGAAACTCAGACTCATATACAGAGAACAGATTGGTGGTTGCCAGAGGGGAGGGGGCTTGAGGGAGAATGGGTAAAGGGGTTTAAGAGGCACAGACTTCAGTTATAAAGTAAATAAGTCTTGGGGATGTACTGTACAGCACGGGGAGCGTATTCAGTAATAGTAATAGCTTCCTAGCATGACAGCCGGTAATTGTGCTATTGTGGTGGCCATTTCACAAGGTATACAAATACGAAATCCCTGCATTGTACACATGAAACTAATATAATACTGTATATAAAATATACCTCAATCAAAACACTGGGGAAATGTGTGTGTGTGTGTCCGTGTATGTGTAATCCAATATGTAGATATTTATAATATAACCCCTTGCTTAAATGAAATGAATTCGTATACAAAAAAATATTTTTTTTCTCCAGCCCTTGAAAAACCATGTTATCTCCAAATAATTTTCTGCACAATAACTTTAACAAAACTTCATGAGTTGTATCTTGCCCCCTTCTTGGGATGGCTTTCCAGTTGCAAGAAAGCAAAGCCTACCTCAGAAGCTTAGTGACTAAATGGGAATCTAGTACCAAAATCTTTCCAAAAAAGCCAAAAGAATATGCTAATTTTTTTCAAACAAATGTGCATCCGTCTGACAGCAGAACTACACCAAAGCCTGCAGTCATGCGACTTTCTTATTTTTGGACTTAGGAGTACCGCAGCCTGCCGCTGTTACTGTTCACTACCTGGAGTACGCTTGTCAAGCTTAGTGATGATATTCTGCACAAAAACATTACAGACATGTAGTAGCGTACTCTTTCCCTGAATCCAGTATTTAGTTTTGAAGTATGGTATCTGCAGATGCTTGCAAAGGAGACTGAGCAGGTTTTCAAATATCTGAAGTGGAATAAGTTGTATATAAATGATCACTGAAGGGACGCCTGGGTGGCTCAGTGGTTGGGTATCTGCCTTTGGTTCAGGTTGTGACCCTGGGTCCCGGGATCGAGTCCTGCGGCGGGCTCCCCGCAGGGAGCCTGCTTCTCCTTCTGCCTGTGTCTCTGCCTCTCTTTGTGTGTCTCTCATGCTTAAATAAATAAAATCTTTTTAAAAAAGATCACTTAAGCTTTTTTTATATGCAAATTTCAAACTATAATGCTAACAGAGGTATTCATAATGTTTTCATTTCCAATCTGTGTGCCTCATAATTATCTTGAACCATTGGTGCATTTGAGTTGCTCTAACTGACCTAGCATAACATTTAATATATTATGTTTAGTTTCTGTCATTGCAAAATGAAATAGTGAGTGTGGCATATACTAGAAGAATTGGAGCCATGGCAACCTGTACACTCATTATTATATGGAAAATAGATACCTTTCTTTATTTGCCTTTGCTTCATTGACAAGATAACTATAATCAGTTTCGCCCGTGTAGTTGATAGTCATGTAGTGCCATTTAAGAACTTTATTGTGTAAGAATGGACATTGTGTTTGAATGGGAATACAAGATCCCTGGGAGATTATGAGTAAGGTTCTAATCGTTTCAAGTAAATGAATTTTTATTTTAATTAATGTACTAATATGATATTGCTAAAGACATTTTTTAAATTGTTAAATTTATTAAAATATATTTTCTAAAAATATCAGCATCTGAGTGTACAAGCATACCAATAAAGAGTAGGATAAAGTAATCTGATGTAGTAGTAGATAGAAAAACAATTTTCGGTGCTCTAATTATTATTATTTTTTAAGATTTTACTTATTTATTCATGAGAGACACACAGAGAAGGGCAGAGACACAGGCAGAGGGAGAAGCAGGCTCCCTGAGGAGAGGCCGATGTGAGACTTGAACCCGGGACCCTGGGATCATGCCCTAGGCCAAAGGCAGACGCTCAGCCACGGAGCCACCTGGGCTTCCCTACAGGGATGTGAATTTAGGAAAAGTCTATTTGCCTTAAATTATCCTACACTTGAGTTTATATCACTGTAATATTGACATTATTATCACACTATATGAAATTTGATTCCTTTCCAAGTAATTTAAAATCATTGAGGGTCTATCACTCATTCATTGAGGGTCTATCACTGAAATGAAACCAGTGAACAATCTACCAGAAGCTTAAGATATACCTCTTGCTTGCAATGATATTCTTTTTGTTGAGAAAAATGCAAATGCATTTGCTAAATTGGAAAGCTGTGTATATTTTTAAATCGTATGACATAGGCCACATACACACTTCACGCATGGACACCAAGAAGCCCAGTGCAGCCGCAAGGAAAGCATCCTGCGAGAGCCAGCTGAAGGACCGCGTGGCTACAAGATGGCTTATAACAAAAACACATTAATGGCTAACCTTTCAGGGGATGCAGGCCAAAGCAATTACTACAAACTAATGACTGTCATGGGGTCTTTTCAAAAGGGTTCCTGTGAAGCACATGCAAAACTGCTGTATGGGGTTGTATTATGTATTAAGTATGTATTACTGCTGTAATGTAATTGGCAGCAGTAGTGTTACGCAGTCTGTGTTCGGGAGGCAGCTCTGAATGGGCAGTGATCACTTGCGAGGTATGTGATACACTTAAAATCCTTTGATGCTTACGCATTTCTCTTATGGTTCAGTCGGTTACTATGGCCTCATGGTTCCCGTGACCTGGTCACTATCCAGCTGGTGTCTCTTCGTCTTTTCCCTTCCTTCTGTTTAGGACTCTGCACTTTCTTTGTCCATAACAGGTCTCCTTCGGTATACTCGAGGTGCCCTCTGGCTTCCCCTCTGGGCGTTCTGGTATGCAGGTGTCTTGGGCTGGGACAGTCTTCCTCCAATCTATCTGTTCTCTGTCATCTTTCCATGTACTATCCACCTCGGGAAGCTCACTTTCTAACCAAGGGAACGCCTCAGCCTTGTGTTCCAAAAGGGCCTGGAATGGAATTCATCACACTGTCACACTTCAGTGAAATGTTGTGTTGAAAAATCTATCCTTTGCTAGACTCACACATCCACCAGTGTGGAGAGCAAACCTGTTTTGCTAACCAATTTATATCGAGTGCCTCGTATGGTGCTCAATACCTACATGTGTGAAGGAATATATTGACATGACTAAAATATTTGGAGAAATGTTAAATAGCAACTTTGAGAAGTTAATCTCAGGAATGATGGCTCAGGGCCCCAGGGGCCCATGCAGAAGGTTTTGTTAGCAGTCATCTCTCACAAGCAAGCTTAAATACACGTTTAAACTCCACCAACAACACAGGCTGGCTTCGAAATCGTAGCAGTCGAAGATCAGTGGTAAAATTAACTAACACGAACTCACCTTTTGTTGAAAAAAGTTCTCAGTAATACTTTTCTCCTATTTGTCAACCTTACAGGGTAGATGTGGTGCGTATTTGACTGAGAGGGGAGAATGAGGGAGAGACACCGTCTGAGGCCCTGTCTTCCCCCTTGTCATCCTTGGTAGCTTGCTACTCACGATTCATGAATTGTTTATTGAGAGCCAAGTATGTACCAGCCTCAACTAATCATTAGAAAGGGAACAGATTAATAAGAAATGGTCTTTGTCCTGTAGGATATGTCCACATGTCCTTAAAGAGACAGTTTAGAGAACATAGAATTTTGGCCAGAAACGGTTGTTTTTTATTTTTCTCTCTAATGTTAACCCTTGTATTTGAAAACTTTCAGATACTCATCAATATTTATTAAACAATCTTTAACCCTTATTTTCTTTCTACTTATGCAAAAGGAAATCTAGTGAAGACATCAGTCATTTGTAGTGTCGGTTCATGGAGTTTTGCTAATTTGATTTAAAGTGGGAAAAACCTCTACTGTTTCCACACGGATAATTTGTTAAGAGTTGTCACTAAAATTTGTTTTTCAGATGTAATGTTAAAGCTAATTTTATATTGAACTAGAAATAAACATATGTGGGTATGTTTTGGATAGTTGTTTCTCTTTGACAAGAGCACCCTGATAATCATGGTATTTAGATTGGATATTATGAGTTCAGGCTACACGCTTTGCTCCAACGTGCTGCAAAATGCTGCATGATGAATCCAGAGAGCACGGTTCTGTGATGCATATTTTGACCAAATGTTTTATTTTTTTGAATAAAAGCTACCTGTATATTTATAGATGTGTGTGTGTGTGTGTGTGTGTGTGTGTGTTTGTAGCGGGTTATTTTCTGCAACTTCCTTTTCATTTAAAGCACCTGCACTTCATCTAACAGAATGTTGAATTTAATAAATTTGCATATATTTCTAGTGACTGTTCAAAAATAGCATACATGGTTCGGGGGCCTCCAGGCATCTTGTACACTTGCATGTTCAAGAGCAGGTTAGAGTGTGGATATCTCCATTTTTCTTTCTGTGGCTGTTTATCTGAGCTCCCAAGGTCCCCATTTTCCTTTCTTATTGGTACTGTCTGTTCACTAAGATGACAAATCAAATCCTTCATTTCTCCAGATAAATAAGTCTGCCTTTATTTTCTTTCACTTCTCCATTCTGCTAGTATGACATAAGCATATCTGTTAACTAATTTATATTTTCTTTGATTTGCTGAGAAAAGTCTAACTTTTGGAAGCAAAATGTTCTAAGCATAAGTTTGCAATAATTTTGGGGAGTGCTTGAAATACTTAAAAAATATATTTCAATTAAGAAGTTCTCTAAAGGGGCCCTCATTCTTTTTGTTAATAAAAGTCATTACCATTTGTGTGGCTTAGTGCTGTAACCTAGAAATTTCCCCCCAGTTCTTCCAAAGTGTATTTTTGCTAAATCAGCTTAACAGATGTTTTACTAAATGGACTGCCCCATGTTAATGAGACTGTCTCTGCATGGCAAGTATGAAGAGAATGTTACCCCTTTCTTGTGATGGCCCCTGCTTGTAATACAACCTACAGCAGGTTCTAAATCTCTAGGAGTCTCACAAGTTAGTGAGATTTGAAGAACACAGCGTGCATGGGGAGGGGTAAGCAAATTAAAGACAGGTTTGTAAAGGTGCTTTCTATAAATATTCAGAAAACTATCAATTTTAATTAAACATGTGCCTTTAAATATTTCATTCTCAACTAGGCTTTTATTTTATTAGCTGTATCTGATGGAATATATTCACCAGTGTGTATATACACTGGTGTCTATGTATTCCATCTGTAACAGTGTATGTTTATAAATACACACACACACTAACATGTATATGTTAGTATAGTCTAATAATACATTAGATCCAAAAACATGGTTTTTAATGCATTTCTGTTCTTCATTACATTCATATTCAATAGGTGATACAAGTTTGACATTTGCATTGTAGTTATGCTCAAATTAAATCCTAGAAGATTTAATAAACAACCAGAATACAATGAATGAGTCCTTCTTGAAATCACTACTAAGTAGTTATCTGTTATCATCTGCATTTAAAAATCATAAAGCATCACTTTCACAAGATCACTGGATGTATAGATTTCATTGACAGCAGCCATCTTTTGAAAAACTTATGTACTTGAACCTTGGACAACCTACCCAAATGTTTAGAATAGGTCATTGACAGCTTTAGATAGCTCACTGGACCCTCAGTGATCTCAGCCTTGCCTACTTCCTACATGCAAGAACAACCAAGGGAGGGAAAGGTAGATTCCAAAATGCTGGCAGGGAGGAAGGTTGAGTTGGAAGTTTCCAGTATGTTCAAGATCATCCAGTTTGCTGGGTGATGCAGGAATGGTGGCATTTCTGTGTGGTGACTTCTCAGCACTGGCCAGGGGATTTGAAGTAATCGATTGAATTCCATTAGGGTTGAGAGAGGTCAACAGGGGATGGCAATGAGAACAGCAGTTAAACATGGACTCCTAGCTCAGGTAAAACCAGCTTATTCACTTTCAGTATGGAAAACAGAAGCTTTCCACCTAAGCTGTTCTTTTGAGTGTGATCCTTCTGGCGAAGGTGAAGATTTTTTGTTACTCTCTCTGCTTGTCTATACCTTTGGACGTGAACAATTTTATATCCTTCAAAATCAAGAAAATTTGCTCTGTATTGTTAGATAGATTTAGGGATAGAATATTTAGTTTGAGTTTTTCAAACAGAAGACAGTGGAAAATATATTTTTTAACCAAGTAACCATATCAAAGAATTATTATGCTCTTTCATATAGTAGGTTTTTATATAATACTTCGGTCTAGAGTAATAAGCTTAAAAAAACCCCTCTATTTAGTAGTGTATTTTCTTTTTTTTTTTTTTAGTAGTGTATTTTCATCCACCACACTATCTTGGTTCTGTTATTTGATTCCTTGCCCTGGTTAAGTAGGGGTTGAAAGGAACTGGTAGGCCTTCAGAATAGGTAATACCAAGGACTGAGACACAAAGATTATTTTTAAATGACAGTAGAGAAAGAGACAGATGGCCGTTCCCTTCACATGTTCTAATAGCAACTAGAGCTGTTAAGTAAAATAAGGGGCAGCTCAGAATGTGACTAAACCCATACAGAGAACTAAGTTAGTGTCAAGAATTTAGACAAAATAACCTTTCTTATTTTAAAGGAAGGATTTAGATTGTGTTCAAATCATCTGGTCATTGAGCCTATGTTCTCATTTCACCTTTCTAGTGTTGACATCATCTTTAAACCAAAGTGTGTTATAATAAGTGAAAGTAAGTTAGAAAAATGAAAATAAGTAAAGTTGGTTACTTTGTACCTCAGTTTCCCTCTTTGATACAAGTTAGTGTTTTAGATTACATTTCCTGAGGCCTCTCTAACTCAAATTTCACATGTTTCTTTAAATTGCAGTATTCAGGAAATAAGGCTATTTGGCTTACAACAGGCAGAAATCTTTGTCTCATCAGAGCTCTTAAACTACATTATTTTTGCCTATTTTGCTCTTATATTCCTGACAAAGAAGTAGTGAATTATGGCCAAATTCCAACAGATTCCTGTTGATTATAAGAAAGTTAAGGGTTTCCCTTAAATACATATTTTAACATCACCAAATTGCCATAAGATTATTGATACCTGGTTGTTCAGAAAGGAGCCTAGGAAAAACAATTTCATTAAGATGCACATCGTGTATTTCAAAGCACAATGTATTTAATCTGATTAGTTGGCTGAGACCCAGGCAGTGCTCTGTCAGCAGATCAGGAGTAAAACAATGAAGCTATAATTAATGAAATTAATGCCAGATATAGAAACTTGAGATTTGAGGTGACATTTCGGTCATAACATTTCCTTTGAGCTTAGTAGAATGGAGAGACAGTTTAGTTGGAAGTAATTGTTCTTAGTTTAATGGCACATGATTAGATGAGAATGGTTATTTTTCTCATGCTACTGGCTGCTTGGACTCTAAGTTGGCAGGCATGATGGTACAAAACTGTCAGACAAATTTAATCAGAAAGTTCAGAAAATAAAAGGGTATGATTTAATTTACTATTTATAGCTTCTCTTTCTTATGAGTACAAGTAAAGTTTCATGGCATGTCCATTTTCATCATTCTAACTACATGAAATTGTTGGTCGCCAGTCTTTCTAACCCTCTACATCCAATCAGTTGTCCAGTCGTGTTAGATTTGCTTCCTAAATATCTTTTAGATCTATCTCCACAGCCATTTGTTGGGCCAGCATCCCTCACCAAAGCTTCCCAACTGGTCTGCCTGCTTCAGTCTTGCCCTGATCAGATACTTTCTCCATAGAGCAGTTGAGGTGATTTCTCTCAGTGTCAGACTATGCCACAGCCTTTGATAAAACACACCAATTACCCCCTAGTGAGTGGACTGATGCAGTTTTTCAGGTGATAAGTACAATTTCCCCTCAAGATACAACACCAAATACTCTTTATCTGATAGAGCTTTTTCAGCATCCCAAGGAAATAGTTTAACCTCTCACTGTAAAAATTAGTTTTGCACAATAAGATATTGGTCTCTGAGGGTAGATATTAAAATAGTAATAATAGTAATAGTAATCATAGCCAAAATTTATCAAGTGGCCCATGAAAGACAGGAATGGAAATCATGAGGAAGAGTCCCGAGTCAGGACGATCGCCAGGTGCCGTGGAAGGCTGATCCTGGCTCAGCTGGGGTGGGGGAGCCTGATGTCAGGTCAGGAGCGAGGCTCTGTGAGCCATTTGTATGAAGGAGATGTGAGGACACACTTGAGGTGAAATAAAAAATGCCTATAAAAGGCATGTGGACCATGTAATCTCCTTCCAAGGTTAGTAAATATTCAGGGCAGATGAATTCTAAAACAGTATCACCAAGACAGTGGTGACTCTTTCTAACTGGAGGCCTGCTAAGTCCTTGAGCCTTGTTTGGATTACATGGGGGTGACATTTGGCAGGTGCAAGTCTGTCTGGCAATGGACACTTCCATCATTTGGGGGCTTCTCTTTAACATAAAAATAATATAAAATTATGACATCAAATGTATGAAAATGTGCTTTACTGTGCTAGTGAAGGCCCCAGAAACCTGAGCTTTGCATCACTGTTCATCCACCTCTGGCAGTTTGGACTTTGGAATGTTTACTCTGCTTGTCTTGAAATATAGTCCGTGTAGTTTTTGTTTCTTGTATGGTGGTAGGAACATTTCCGCATCAAGATCCTACCATATTCTGAGGGTGTGAGCCTTGGCTCTTGTATGGTAGTGGTGTATAGAGAGCTCTACTTCTCCCACGGTTTGTTAGATGTTATATACACTTGAAACAATTGATGTCTCAAGAAAGATGAAGAAAACAATATATATTGCTGGAGGCAAGAAGTGGATTTAAAAGATCATGAGAGCAGCCTACACAATGACTCGGAGCTGTCAGCATCAGAGGGAATGAAGCCCTCACTGACGGGATAAGCATTAATGATGGTTTCCAATCACAGAGGGGAATTTTCTCTATATTTTGAAAGAATAATTGTGTAATTTTATCTTTGTGGAAACTTTGACAGTAGACATGGGTTTTGGAAATGAGTTCAGCCTGCATAGAAAACATATCTATTTCTTGCCTCCCTTCATTTTGCGGAGAAAAAAAATCTAGGTAAAGCAAGACAGATGTGTGTACTCACAGTAGGCTAGATATTGTCTAATGCAGTAAACAGGGTGTTTGGAATATACAAAATTTGAGAACAACAAAATAGGGTGTTTGATTATGTGACTTCTCTTTTTGACCTCAAAAGCAATTTTTAAAAGTAAATTTTTTAAAAGTCTTGAAAACTTCTTTATTTACGGTGTCATAAATTATAATAATAAGCAAAATTTAGAACTTGTTAGAGAAAAAGACAAGTGTGGTGACAAATTTATATGTTCATTGCCTTTTTGTTTTCACCGTATGCACCCTGGTATATGGGCCCACCATGTTGATGGCCTCGTGAAGTGGTTGGCATGTTGCATATAAACCTAGACCAGGGCTCTTGAGATGCACAAGTTAACTCCAAGAACAGAAGTAACCGGGGGGCTTGAGGGGGGCGGGGAGGCTTAGCCGTTGGGCCTCTGCCTTCGGCCCAGGGCATGATCCTGGGGTCCTGGGATCGAGTCCCGCGACGGGCTCCCTGCGTGGAGCCTGCTTCTCCCTCTGCCTGAGTCTCTGCCTCTCTCTCTCTCTCTCTCTCTCATGAGTAAATAAGTAAGATCTTTAAAAAAAAAAAAAGAATGACCTGGCTCCATCACTTGGAAGCCATGAGGCCTTGTACAAGTTACTTAATAATCTCTCTTAGGTACTGACTTTCTTTTTGTTTTAATTTTTAAAACTTTTTAATTTACTTATTATCAGTAGACTTTAATGACCTCGAGAAATTTTAGGCTCAGAAACAGCGCGGGAAACAGCGCAAGGGCGGGACGCAGGCCCTCGGCGACCCGCTGCCCCCGCGCGCCCTCACAGCCCGGCAGCCACAGGCGCCCCCGCCGCCCAAGCCCCTGGGTACGCCAGAGGGCGTTTGCTGTGTTGTACATTCTTTTTTTTTTTTTTTTTTTTTTAAGATTTTATTTATTTATTTCTTCATGAGAGACAGAGAGAGAGAGAGAGAGAGGCAGAGATGCAGGCAGAGGGAGGAGCAGGCTCCCTGCAGGGGCCCCACGCGGGCCTCGATCCGGGACCCGGGGTCAGCCCTGGGCCCACGAAGGCCCTCAGCCGCGGAGCCCCCCGCGGCCGCGTGTTGCACATTCTAAGTTTAGACAAACGCACAGTGCGTGTATCTGCCCTTGTAGTATCGTACGGAGCGGCCTGGCTCCTGTTCATCCCCAAATCCTGGTAATCACGGATCATATTTTTATTGTCTGCATAGTTGCATTTTCCAGAATGTCCTGTAATTGGAATCATAGAGTATGTGACATTTCAGATTGTCTCCTTTCACTTAGTAATATGTATTTATGGTTACTTGTGTTTTGTTGTGGCTTATTAGCTCGTTCTTTTGATCACTGAATAGTATCCCATTGTCTACATATACAGCAGTTTGTTTACTCATTCACCAATGAAAGGACATTTTGGTTGCTTCTAACTTTTGGCAATTATGAATAAAGTTAGTATAAACATTTGTGTGCAGATTTTTGTGTGGACGTAAATTTCCAGCTCATTTGGGTATTAACCAAAGAGCCCAATTGCTGAATCGTAGGGTAAGAGTGAGTATATTTGGTTTTGTAAGAAATGGTCAAACTGTCTTCCAGTGTGGCTGTATTATTTTTCATTTACAGCAGCAATAAACAGTCCTATTTTCCTGTACCTTCCCCAGCAGTTGCTATTTTCAGTGTTCCACATTTTGGCCATTCTGGTAGGTATCTAGGGGTATCTCATTGTTGTTTTACTTTTTAGCTCCATAATGACATATAATGTGGAGCATCTTTCCATATGATCAGTTTCTATCTGTATATATTCTTTGATAAAGGTCTCTTCATATCTTTTTACCATTTATTTTAGGGACACGTTTATCATCTGAAAGAAAAGATAGTAACTACTCCAGGGGGATCCTAAAAACAAACTGATTCAATTAGATATCTTAGCATAGGCCCTAGGATATAGATGCAGTAAATATTAGATGATATTTTTTGTTATGAACTATCTACATAACTTCATAATAACATGCCTGAAACAACCTTCTCCACACCCTACCCTACCAACCAGCTTCCTTTCCCATTTAAAAAAAAAAAATCAGTTTCTCAATTTTCTTCTTTTTGATTTGGCTTAAAATATTTCTGTCATTTCTGACTCATCCTCTAGATGCAGACAAATTTTGTGAATTATTTTTCCTATGGAATTTTTGAATTAATGAACAAACTGTTTCAGAATGATGTTGGGTATCTCTCTCATTTATATATATATGTATGTATTATTAATATATTATATATTGCATATATAATATATATATTTAATCATACACTGTGTATTTTTCAGGTTGATTAAATGAAGTATTACCTTGTTAATTTCTGAAATGTTTATTAGGCAAGAGAAAATATTTACTGCATAATTAAATTATTTTCTAATTCTTGTTTTGGTTTGTTGTTCAAAAGTGATATATCTAAGAATAAACATCACTAATTAAAAGTTTATTAAAATTGGTAGAATATATAGAAATGCAGTTTCTGATTATGAATGACATGGAAATTGGTACCTATGGGTACGTATGGCCACAAAATGCAAGCTTCTTCACCAAAGAAGGGATAGAAATTTCACCAGAACTTTAGATTTAACTAGAGGTATTCAAGTATGTCAAACTATCCAATTATTAATTCTATCTCACGATTCCTATGTGGGTATCTGGCCAAAGAACTTGATTTCCAAAATCTCAAGTGGATTAACTGACTTTTCTTTTCTTCTCTCTCTCCTTCTTCCTTGTTTAGACCTTGGTTATATATATATAAAAAGTAATTCTCTTCATTATATAGTGCTCTCCACAATAAATGTACTTTTGATCCCCTCACCCCTTTAACTCATCACCCCATTCATCTTCCCTCTGGTAACCACCAGTTTGTTCTCTGTATTTAAGTCTTTTTTTCTTCATTCATTTGTTTTGTTTCTTAAATTCCACATAAGTGAAATCATAGGGTATTTAACTTTCTTCAACTGACTTATTTAATTTAGCATTAATAACCTGTAGATCCATCCATGCTTTTGCAAATGGCAAGATTTCATTCTTTACTGTGATTAATATTCCATTATTTATTCCATTCTTTATTATGGCTGAGTAATATTCCATTATATAGATATACATATATCTATATATATATATATATCCATATATCCATCCCACTTCTTTATCCATTCATCTATCAATGGCCACTTGGGTTTCTTCCATAGTTTGGCTTTTGTAAATAATGCTGCCATAAATATAGCAGTGCATATATCTTTTCAAATTATGTTTGGTGAGTTGTTTTTGTTTTGTTTTGTTTTGTTTGGTATTCTTTGGATAAATACCCAGTAGTGCAATTACTGGATCATATGGTAATTCTGTTTTCAGTTTTTTGAGGAAGCTCCTTACTGTTTTCTACAGTGGCTGCACTACTTTGCATTACCACCAATAGTGCACCAAGGTTCCTTTTTTCCACATACTTGCCAAAACTTGCTGTTTCTTGAGTTTTTTATTTTAGCCATTGTGACTAATGACAGACATTCTGACAACTGATATCTCATTGTAGTTTTGATTTGTATGTCCCTGATGATGAATGATATTGATAGGGACATTTTTAATACTTTAATTTTTAAACACCTGTTTATATTGCGGCTGAAAATTCAGTTATTTCAGAAGACTTGTATGTACATGTCCATGCCAATCATTCATTTTTCTTTTAAAATACATGTGCTAAATATCATAGATTTACAATTATTACTGCAAACTGGCATTTTCACATCTAGAATAAAAGATACTCAGTAAGTGTCCATAAAATTATAGAGACTTTATTTTACAGTTAAATTGGATTCTCTAAATAACTTAAGAGCAAAAATTAGAAGCAAACTCCTCTGACTTTTTACTGCAAAGTATGGAACCAGAATAACTGCTGAATTGCAAATATTTATCCAGGCTCTGTTCTAAGCCTGCAAGCAAACAAAAAAATATTTGAATTTCTGCCAAAGAAGATGTTAAAAAATAGCTATAGTTTGAGATTGAAAAAGATGTAGCAGCCTATACAAAAAGTAAGCCTTATGACTTAGGAAGAAAACAAGTTTTAAACTGTCAGGTAAAAATAGATATACTGCACTTTCTAAGGTGATCAGTTACAGTTGCATGAGGGATAGAAATTTCACCAAAATTTTAGATTTAACTAAAGGTCACATATTCAAGTATATAAAAATATCCAATTAATTTAATTATCATGTGGCTTAACGGCTAACTGCAAATAAATCTAACCTTGTAGAAGATGTATCTAGACATATATCTGTCAGTGTATCTTTTCACAAAAGTGTAAGGAAAAAACTAACTGGTTATCATTGAATATGATTTATGAGCAAGTCTCTCTTCTTTGTGCAGTTCATTCATATTTTATATAGTGATTATATATAATTTATTTTTATATTCTCCCTTGCCTTACCGCACTAATCAAAATAAGAGGCTCTTGTATAATTATATCCCTTGCATTTTTGTCAGTGACATCTTCTAGTGGATCTGGCAATCTGGGAGGTTACTGACCAGTGTGGGAGTTTTCTGTATCATTCAAAAAGTTGACTTCCCCGGCACTGACATTTTTTAACCTTCACATTCTTTCTGTTCCTCCATTCCTCCTAGTATCTCTCCTGAAAATGCATTGAGTACCTAATACCTGACACAGTGTTGGATACTAGAGATGCCAAGATGGATAAGAGCTCCCTTGAGAAGTTTCTTCTAATCTGATACGTGTCTGTAACCACAGTGAATGGACAAATAGAACTGTGTGTTAAATTCGGGTGCGGCTGGTTGTGCTTTTGCATATGCTGTTTACCCATCCTAGAGTGTATCCTTCTCACATGTAGACAGGCACCGTGTAATAAACTGTACCCATTTTTCAAGATTAGGTTTAAACATAGAGGTTGAGTAGGTTGATCCTTGATTCCATTGCCATAGCATCTTGTAATGCAGCATGTGCCTGGCAGAAAGGAGATGTTTAATAAATCAATAAATGTTAAGTATTATCACTGAATGAAGTTTATTATGTATGTCACTGAGATATTTATAGTACCTAGTGGGTGAGAAGTGTGAGTGTATGTGCCTGTGTGTGTGTGTGTGTGTGCATGATGATATAGTGCATTTCAAAGACAAATTAGAATAGAAAAATCAAGATGGCATTTAATGGCATCTGATTTAAGCTTTAAATATGAGAAATGATGTTAAGAGGTGGAGGGATGAAAGACGACATTTCAAGCAGTTGATACAACATGGACCAAGTAATATGCTTGGAAAATACTAATTATTAAGGGGAAACCCATCTATTCAAGAACATTGGAGAGGATATCCCAGAAGTTAAAAAGACTGCTTCTGGAATTGGAGGGCTTGACTTTATACCTTGACTATCACCATGTCTTGTCATGTGACATTGAACAAGCTATTTCCCTTCCCAGTACCTCAGTATTGTTATCTATCATATGAGAAAAAGAATAATACATACTTCATAGAATGGTAGAGATAATCACTATTTATAGAAGATACTTTGGATCTAGCATATTTTTTGTACTAGGTGCTGTAGTTATTGTTATGAGTTTTTAAAGAGATAAAACTATAATGGACACTTAGAACTAGATTTTGAAGGAACTAGGAAGATAGGCTCATAAGCTTGTGGTTTGTTTTTTATTTCTTGTTAAATTTTATTTTGTTTAAATATCATGTATGTTAAAAGTTACTAGGCCCTGCCTCCCAGTACCATCACATTAGAGGTTCGTATTTCAACTTATGTATTAAGGGGACACAAACATTCAGTTCATAACACCACACAAAGTGGTTATGAATGACATTTTAAAGCAAAGTTCTAGGAATAGCTTTAAAAAACAGGGAATAATGCAAGCATTTAATTATTGTGATTTGTATGTAACATTTTTAAAAAGCTGACATGTCTGTTACTGCTTTAGACAGTATTTCAAAAAGTTTTCTTCCCTACGACTAGAGATAATGTTCTTCAAAATAATTAAATTCCAGCATTATTTGAAAAAAAAATTTTTTAAGCAAGAAGTGTATTATATTTACCCTTTGAAAGGTATCTTTTCTGCTGTCAGTCTAATGATGCAGGGTATTCCCCAACAGTAATTTGGTTCCATTATATTTACATCATCAGTTTTAGAAAAATCATTCTATGATTTTTAGTGAAAAACTATAGAATGGATAGATTTAGGTAGCTATTGTTCTGGCTCTTTAATTGTCAGTGCAGAGAAACATGTTTTTAATAGGTACCATAAAGGAAGAGAGAAAGAGATACTCTAAGAATGGAACATTTTCACTATTAGGTTAAGGCAGTGATAACCAGTTGAAAGTGTATTGGTTAAATTCTGAAATACTTCTGTAGGAATTGAGAGTGGAAAACTGAAAGTAGTGCCTTGTCAACCCAGTAGAGAAGTTAATTGTATTTTGAGGGAGATATTGACTATGGTAACGTCAGTCACATTTGTGCAGGGTAAACCATGTTGACCGTTCCAGACATTATTCTGTTTATATTGCATGTACGAATAGGCCTTTCTTCTTATTTCAAATAAGTATAGACAACATGGTTTATGTCAAATTAATAGAAACAGTGAAAAATTTATTTCATTAGCTTGGAGTTGATTCTGAGAACTAGAGTTATCATTAAAGAATCAAAATATATCTAAAATGACCTTTTAACTAATTGGAGCCCCAATAACAATAATGATTGATAATAGCTAGCAATTATTTACCTTTATTATTTACCAGGTAACATGGTAGACCCATTACATAGATTATATAACTCGTAATAATAATAACTTTATAAATTATATATTTTTATCCCTTATAACTATCCATATTTTATAGCAATTAAGATTCAGATAATTTCAATAATATGCCTAAAATCTTACTAATAGTGTATGGTTAAAACCACAGCAACCCCAAGTTCATATTCAAAGCCCATGTTCTTTGGCTTAATACTACCCTGAGTCTCTTAAATAGGTTTCTAGCAGTATGATCATGAATTATCTGTCATATTTTCTACCTGCCATTGACTCTTCACACCTGTACTTATATTCCTTTTGGGGAATCTAACATTTTCTTTGTTGTCATTAAAAATCTATTTTCCTTTCTTTTGTTCATCTTGGAAACTGAGAAACTTAACATTTGAAATCTTTGTTGCTAAATTTCTCATTGACACTTCATTTTCTAACAAATATAATTGGAGTTTTTTTTTCTTCTTTTTATCTTTTGACCTTTTAACAATTTTTTGACCTAGCTTGAGCAATAATGGCAAGTTTATGTCTGTGAACACATTGTAAGACCAAGTGCTTGTAAATAATAGAGGATAATATTGGGTTGAATGCATGCCAGAAACTTCTACTCTTCTCTAAAGTGTCTGAGCAGAATATATTGAGCTTTAAAGAGATTCCATCTATTTGAAAACTGCAGTTTCTGAAAGCAATTTATATATTCTTAATAGCTTTGCAACCTATATCCCAGAGGAGTCTGATGCCATAACCTTAGTATTATTGAACAATGGTGTACACAGTGTCTTTGTTTTATAAGCAAGATCAAAAACAAAACAAAACAAAACATCATATACTTCCTCAGAAAGTTTATAATTTAAACTTGGGTTCAGCTCAGTGCAACACAACAGAGAGCAAGCAAAGAGTGCCAAGTGAACGTCACAGTTATGATATCTTGGGGGATGCGCAAAATTTTAGGAGCACTTTAGAGGAAAAACAGCTACAGACTTTATTCAGTAGCCTCAGACCAATAACATAGGGCCGAATAGGAAATTGCTGGTGACATAGCACATGCTGCACATGCTAAGCTATGAATTGATTCAGTTATAAAAACCCTGCCAACTTGAAAAAAAAAAAAGACAAAAGGACAGATTTGATGAAGAAAAATAATATATTTTTTGACTAAAATTTCCAGTTGTGTGTATGCATATAAACGAAACTCGTAGCATGGTCAGATAGCCTGAATTTAGGGACTGTTCTGGAAGAAAATGAGCAATATTTATTGTATGTGCAATTTATATAATTTAACCCTCACAATTTCTATGTAAAATCAGTGAAGTGGGTCTTAATTTACAGCTGATGAAACTGAGGATTAAAAAGATTTAATAGCTGTTTTCAAGGGCCCACATTAATTAGTAGTGGAGCTGGGTTCAAGTACTTAGAGTTGTGAGAAGTCAAAATAACCTGTACAATGTGCTTAGAATAGAAAGATCCTTAGCACACAGTAAGCCCTATAGGAACACTACTTGTTACTACTGCATATCATTATTGTTACATGGCTTAATTAAAGGAGGTTGTCTTTTTTTCCCCTTTTGTTTAGTGCACACATAAAACCACCTTATAGGAGTTTTCTCTCTCTCTGTCTCAGCAACTTCTATATTGAGGTTTAGATAAAGCCTCTGCTGTGCAGAAGTTATTGATTATTTGATGTTTTCTGTGTCACAGCATCTGGACATTCCCCTTGGCCTGTAGCTCTATTCTATTTAAGCATCTCATACCCACCTCTGACCAGCAGAGTAGAAAATAACTGAGTTGTAGGTATTCTGAAAGTTTCATTAAGAACTTGTCAAATAAAAAAAAATAGAAATAACTTGTCAAATAGCAACTCGCTTTGCCATTTTCACTTAAAAAGCTCTCAGACTCGTTATTTGAATGAGTGTTCAGTTAAAGAGGAGCTTAATGGTAGAATCAGGATGGGGGGAAAGTCAAAAGGGGACAAAGGTTAGACTCCATTGCCTCTATCATTTTCAATCAACACAGTAGTGCTGGAATACATTAAACAGCAATCTATAGCTTTTTAATCTAAGAATTAATACAGAGAATAAATCTTTTCTTCACAAAATGTTTTTCATCTAAGGATCAAAAGTCCCAGCTATTTCCAGTAGCAGCATCTGTTGCTTTACCAGTTTCCACAGAGATGAGCTCGTGTTAGTTT
Organism: Canis lupus dingo; assembly: GCF_003254725.2. Lineage (NCBI taxonomy): Eukaryota > Metazoa > Chordata > Mammalia > Carnivora > Canidae > Canis > Canis lupus. The sequence goes on from NC_064278.1 coordinate 1,549,183, forward strand.
TCATCACATTTGTTCAAGTCTGGAATCTGGTTAAAGTACGCAAACAGTCCCATTGCCAGTTAAGATTGCATTCATATAGTGCCCTGTGAATAATGCTGCATTTAATGCTACCTGCATTTATTTTGATTCAAATGACATTTGTAACTATGAATCTAAGCATGGATTATTTAAAAATGATTTAGAGTAAGAAGCATAAGATAAAGAATTCCACAAGGAAGAGTACTATGATATGCACAAGTCCTTAGGAAACAGTATTTATTTCCTTTAAATCTTTTCAATTGTATTTTATTTTTTTCAACATCATTTTGGGAAAACGTTTGTGAAAAGAAGTCTGTCATATATATGTCTGACCTGCAGATTGACCATCATAGGCATTTTTCTTTTATCCAGCTTACAGTGGCTTAATATTAGTATCTGTAGGTTGACTGTACATTAATATCTTGAGTTGAAACCAGATTTAAAAACTATAATCTTGAACATAAAAATACTGATTCAAAGAGACACCTGCAATGTTTATAGCATCATTATCAACAAAAGCCAAATTATGGAAAGAGGTCAAATGTCCATAGACTGATGAGTGGATAAAGAAGCAGTGGTATGTGTGTGTGTGTGTGTGTGTGTATACATATATATATGTAAATATATATTATACACACACACACAATGGAATATTATCCAGCCATTAAAAAGAACAAAATCTTGCCATTTGCAATGATGTGGATAGAGTTAGGATTACGCTAAGTGAAATAAGTAGTCAGAGAAAGACAAATACCATAAGATTTCCCTTATGTGTCAAATTTAAGAAATGAAACAGATGAACGAACATGAAAGAAAAAAGAGAGGCAAAGTATAAAACAGACTTTTAAATATAGAGGAACAAACTGGGAATTACTGGAGGGGAGGCAGGCAGAAGATGACTTAAATGGGTGATGGGTTCATTAAGGAGGGCTCTTGTGGGGCACCTGGTGGCTCAGGGGTTGAGTGTCCACCTTCAGCCCAGGGCCTGACCCTGGAGACCTGGGATCGAGTCCCACGTCGGGCTCCCCGCATGGAGCCTGCTTCTCCCTCTGCCTGTGTCTCTGCCTCTCTCTCTCTCTGTCTCTCATGAATAAGTAAATAAATAAATAAATCTTTAAGGAAGGCGCTTGTGATGAGCATGGAGTACATAAGTGATAAATCACAAAATTCTACTACTGAAACTAACATTACATTATATGTTAGCTAACTGGGATTTAAATAAATATTTTAAAAAGAAAAATAATCTTAGGGGCTCCTGGGTGGCTCAGGCAGTTAAGGATCTGCCTTCAGCTCGGGTCATGATCCTAGAGTCCTAGGATAGAGCCCCCTAGCTGGCTCCTTTGCTCATTGGGGACCCTGCTTCTCCCTCTCCCTCTGTTCTCTCTCTCTCTCCCAAATAAACAAACAAATAAATAAATAATTTTTTTAAAAACTGAGTTGCTGAGTTGGAAATGTTTGTATTTGTGTACCTACATCCTTTTTTTTAACGATTTTATTTATTTATTCATGAAAGACACCGAGTTCATTTGATAGGTTGTTTAGAATTGGGTTCCTAACTAAAATAATAGAGACATGGCAAAGTAGAAAGAGCAACAACCAAACCCCCAGAAGTTGGAGTAATACTGTATTTTCTCTACAGCTTCCTAGATCTGTGCCCAGGGAAGGTCAAGAGTTAGTCATTTCTCTGAACACTATATTCCTTACCTTTAAATTGGACATAAGAATATTTTCTTGTTAGAATAATGCTTAGAATTAGAAATAATATGCAGAAAGCACCTAACCCAGTGCCTGAGATATGATAGGCATTTATCTTCTGCATAGTTATTTTAAAAACTCTGGGAAAAGATGGTATATGAGTGTAACATATGACTAATACTTAAAAGGCAAGATTTTGGAAAGATTTAGGGAAGAAATTATCTTCAACATGGCTTTTCAAGTATGCACTTATCCTAATTTCTGGTATCGTATGTGTGATCACTAGTCAGAGAGAAATCCCTTTATCCAGACTATTCCAGGCATAAACACAGTAGAAATTATTTATAAACTGACAGAGGGAGAATAAAAATGTAAGCAGAAAGACTATCATTATTTGGCTAAATTATGCTTATTTTTACAGAGGTGCATTTTTAAAATGTGTCTATCATTTTACACTTCAATAGGCTCTACTAGAAGTCTGATAGTACAAGTAGAAGAAAGTAGATTTTACAACTTACAGAAAATTACATCTTTGAACTAAAATAAGACTGAAATTTGATAATATGTTTTAAAAGTATTCATGTACTTCATGGTTCACATCTTAATATCAGAGGTTGATTTAATAGTAACGTACTCTAAATATATGATTTCTGAAGACAATATGGTTGAGTAAATAAGAGTAGCATGAGGTAAATGATATCCAAGTAACATAATGTGTAGTAGCAAAATTTTAGCTCTCATATCCAGCATCCAGTTTCAGAGGTTCCTATAGCAGGAATAAAATTGGTAACATCGCAGATTACTGATTGTAGCATAGATTTCTAAGACTTGAGCAAAAGTTCATCAAGCCTTAAGGGTCCAGAAGAATGGAACCACCACAGTGACCTTCCATTATCTGGTATAAAAATATTTTCAACTTTTTTTCATTAAGCAAATACTGGGGATAGTTATATTTACTCAACTTTGTTAGGACTTTAATACGACACATTTTACACTTTTGTACATGTTACTTGATTTCATGCTCAGAGCAGTCCCTGTGATGCAGGTATTTCCATGCTTTACAGAAGAGGAGTTATACTCAGTTAAGTATCTTTCTTACGTTTGGATGCGAAATCAGGTTTGCTTCATATATCACATGGCTTCATGAGCAAAATCACAATGATTTTGTGATTTCTCCACTTCTTCTAGAGACATACATGTTCTGAAATTGGTCTATTCCATTTTTACTTTAGTTTTTGGATAAAAAGCAATTAATTATGCCTTGATGTACTGCCCTCCAAACATGTGCAGTGAAAGTCACCCGTGTTTTTCATTAGGAGAAAGTATATGCATAACAACTATTAACCTTTAACATATTCTTTTATTCCATGTACTTAGATAAACAGTTCAAAGCTTAAATAAGAAAGCAAAATGAATTTCTTAGGTCAAACTGACTGTACATATATCCTTCTCCTATGCATGATTTATCAAAGATTTTCTTTTTGCTTGTAGGGATGACTTGTCAAGCTCGAACATCTTACACTGAAGATGAAGTTCTTTGGGGTCATCGTTTTTTTCCTGTTATCTCCTTAGAAGAAGGGTTCTTTAAAGTTGATTACTCCCAATTCCACGCGACGTTTGAAGTCCCCACCCCACCCTATAGTGTGAAAGAACAGGAGGAGATGCTTCTTATGTCGTCCCCTTTAATAGCACCAGCCATAACTAACAGCAAAGAAAGACATAATTCTGTGGAGTGCTTAGATGGACTGGATGACATTACAACAAAACTTCCATCTAAGCTGCAGAAAATTACTGGAAGAGAAGACTTTCCCAAAAAACTCTTGAGGATGAGTTCTACGACTTCAGAAAAAGCCTACAGCTTGGGAGATTTGCCCATGAAACTTCAACGAATAAGTTCGGTTCCAGGCAACTCAGAGGAAAAACTGGTGTCTAAAACCACCAAGATGTTGTCTGACCCCATGAGCCAGTCAGTGGCTGATTTGCCACCAAAGCTTCAAAAGATGGCTGGAGGAGCAGCCAGGATGGAAGGGAATCTCCCAGCCAAACTACGAAAAATGAACTCTGATCGATTCACATAACAAAACACCCCCGTAGGCATTATTTACTGTTTGAATTAGTAATAGTCCAATATTTGGCTGATGAGGTAATCCTCGAAGGAATCTGAAAGGCACATTTTTCTCCCCAGTCACATATGCATATTTGAGAACCCTTTCTTCCCAAGTATTGCCACTGTGCAGAAAGCAAAGTTGTGTAAAGGGAGGACATCGTAAGAAAGTTCTTATTAACGGGCATGTATTATCACATCAAGCATGCAATAATGTGCAAATTTTGCATTTAGTTTTATGGCATGATTTATATATGGTATATTTATATTGTATATTCTGGAAAAAATATATATATATATTTAAAGAGGTGGTACTCTTCACGACATTTCTAACATATGTATTAAGCCAAACATGAGTGGATAGCTTTCAGGGCGATAAAAACTATATATATGTGTGTGTGTGTGTGTATATGTATATGTATACACACACACACACACACATACATATATATCTAATAAAATTGTGATGTTTTGTTCAAAGTTGTAGTTCTTGTGCATGTTTACTTTATTAGGCTAGGAAGGCTTCTGGCATTAATTATTAATACCAAATATTTTAGCCTTAAATTATTTGTCATTTTAAAATTTGATTTAATGTTTTCTGCTGTTTAAGGTCCTGGGAGGTTATCAATTGTACTTTATATGAGGGAGTCACTTGAGTCTATGCTACTTATGGCCCTACATAAATATAACCATCATGTATTTAACTTGTAAATTGTAGAGCATACCAGTATGCTAAAAATTTCTTACAATTTTTAAAAGTTGCTAGTACTAGGTGAAAATTAGTTAATTTGAGAATTGGTCCTTTTCTGGACAACTTGAAGCCTGGAAATCTGTTTTGTATATGATCTAATACAAACATGAGCTCTGAACAAATGCTGAATCATTGTAGCCATCAGTAGCCAACTTACTTTGAATATATCAGAATCTGCTTGAAATTACATGATTAATGGTCCCTGTTTCAAACAGTCAGTTGGTAGCATTTCCACCCTTTTTCTGGAATTTCTGTCATTTTAAAAACCAATAATTTATTCTTGAGGAGATACAACAATACAATGAAACAGATGATAAATATTTATGCTTAAAATACGTATGTCTAAATGAGTCTCTTTTTTAATGCTGTTCTCTTGTTTGTAGCACTTATTGTATCAGGACAGACTTTTTTCTGCACCTGGGGAAACTATCCCACCCATGCCTGTCACTCTGTTCAGGAAGAATGTTATGTATATACCCGAGAGAATTTTAAATTAGATGAATTGAAGATATTTTACCCATGTGGGCTTGTTTGTTTGTTTGTTTGGTAACCATGATTTTATTGGTGTCCTGGATCCCTGGCCTACCAAAGTAATTTTAGCAGTACTATTTTTCTAACCCCGAGGTCTGATATTTATTACTCATTAGTGGAAATAAAAACTATTGCTCAGAAGAACACCTATGAAATAGAGATCTGGAATGCAGAGACTTTTATGAAATTTTTTAAGTGTTCCTTATCAAAATACCATGGATTTTCCTATAAAATTTCTTTGGGCATTGCACTGTAAGTCTGTTCAGAATTAAGCTATTTCCCCTTGTTAATATCAAAATCCTTACTTATCCTTAATGACTGGTTTGGGCTCTCATCATTTCCCATTTTTTAGCAATCCTGTGATGATTTTCTTATTGGAAAATAATTACATCAACAATTCTGTCATTAACTACAATAATACCGTCTGGCTACCTCTGTATCAACCAAATTCTGTAGGTGCAAACATATCCCAGGGAATTGTTACTGGCAAAATGATCAACCTTGAGCATTCATCCACTGTGAATAGAGTTAGCTGCTCTACCCCTTGATCCCATGGCTGGTTATAGGAAATGAAATAGTAACAGAGAGAGAAAGGGGTCCAAGGGGCATGAGATATTTCTTATCAGTGGAAGAAACTCCATAGATCATTTAGTCCAAACACTTAAAACTAAATAGAGCCATAATTTAATTTGGAGAGTCGTTCTAATTTGTCTTTGGTACCAAGGAGACTATGGGACCAAAGACAAACTCTCCGAATGTATTCACTCATTCATTCAACAAAAATTTTTGCATGCCTTTCATGTCCTAGGTAGTTTTAGCTCCTGGAAATTTGGCTACAACTAAGTTAGAGGAGGTCGCTGCCCATTTGAACATTGCATATTGGTAGGAGAGTGGAGAGGTGCCCTGTGGGGACAGAACACAAATGAGATGATTTCAGATACTCAAAATATCAGTTTAAGGTGAAGAAAACAGGACAGCAAAATGGAAAAATGACTGGGTGGAATAAGAATTGACTATTTTAGAAGAGGTGACTGGCTTAGGGAGGAAGAGATACATGAACAGAGGTCTGAATAATGAGAAAGAAACACTATTGCCAAAATTAATTTTTCTTAATGATGCTATTCCTTTATCTTTTCCACATATGTATGGGAAAGGTATGATTTCTGCATGTAATTGCAGGTTAGCCCGTATTGCTAAGTTGATCAGAGGTCCCAGTTTACCCAGGGGAGTTCCAGTTTATACCTGTCGTACCTGTGTAATTAATAATAGCACTCCCTTCACTCTTAGAATGTCCTGGTTTGGATGATACATTATATGGTGACTCTATGTTTTTGTTGAAACTAAATTATGAAGTCTGATATATTTGGATAAAAATAAAGAATTGCTTTTTCTTCTCTTTTTGCTGATTTTTTTTTGACACTGATCATTACAAGAAAGATCATCTCCGTTTCATATATTTCAGCCTGCAGGACTTCTTATCAAAGTGATTTCATGTAACATTTGTTCAATCTGTATATGACATGTTTTCTCAGCAGTGAAAAGTTATGCATTTTATTGACTGAATAAAACATAAACCTCTGGTATTTCCATTTCAGGAAGTTATAAGAGCTCAAATCAAAGAGAATAAAAGTCAACTGAAGCCAGGATAATTGTCAGCCCACCAATGTGGTGACTGTTGGAAAGCAAAATGTAATGTTGTTCACTGAACTGAATAATTCTACTTAACAACTAGAAACTAGTCCCTTTCATGGTATAGCTCCTGTCATGGTAAAATATTTCATTCTATTTATCAAAATGATGTGAATAAAAGAGATATGATTATTTTGATAATGCCTATCTTCAATTGAAATATTCATTCTCAGCAATATGTGAATACAGTTTTGTAAATATATGCAAATTAAAAATAAGGATATTTTATCATTAGTTACTTCTGAAAAATTCTTATGTGGATTTAAATTCATCTATATGTAGCTTTAAATACTAAGAAATGTATTTAGTTGTCTCAGTACTGAAGAGCCTATTTGTCTAGAGAGGATGGGGCAATAATGAATTACTTCTGTTGGGGAGAGAATGTGATTATGGAGAGGGTGGCTTATAGTCTACCTGTATTATGAAAATTTTTTACAATTCCATACTATAAAGAGAATTCAGCTTGACACAGCACCTCTGTGGGCTCTACTTCAGAATTTGTGCTTAAATTACATTGTACGTAGTCTATTCAAGTTAGATTCAAGCTAATTGCATTTTCTGGCATGCAATTAATAATTATTTAAATGTGCAAGGTCATTTAGATTACAGAACTATAAATTCATGTATTCAGTACTGCAAGTTCAGTTTTATAAAAAGTATATTAAACTTTCAAAACATGATTGGGTTTAATTTTTACAGTGTGTTCATCATTTCTCCTCTTTCCAACAGTGAATGCCTCTTAGTCCTTGATTCAGTTTATCAGGAGACAATGATTTAATGCATCATAACTCATTCCTTGAGGGTTACTTTTATTTTTGTTCTTTATTGGTGAGATGCCTCAGTAATATGGAACCTGCTTGTAATAATACAGACTATTTCGGACCTGCATTTCTGAAAGGAATCTTCATGATCATCCTGTCCTTCACGGAATCGGTATTTCAAAAGCCAAAATAAGTCAAGTAGAAAAATGCATAGTCTTCCCAAATTTGTTTAAATATCAAATCACCTTTAAAAAAAGTGGTGAGTCAGCTTTCCTGAAAATGTTTCTTAAGGAAAACGTGTTTCTAATTTGAGATCAGATGAGTTCTGTGATAGGTAATGTGTCCCAACTCCCCTGGCACCTTCTAGAATTGATTTGAAAAGCCAAGTTCCTGAAGTTTATGGCTCTAGTGGAGTTCAAATAATGTGTTCCTCGTCAATCAGTAAGTAGAATTTTTTTTCTCTCCCAAGTCTGATTTTTTTACCTGAAAAAAATTTGCTTTGCAATCATGGCTATTTCAGAGTATTTGGGCTGCACATGATCAGTGGATGCTATAAACAGCAAATACGGCTCCTTGCTGCCTATTAGGAATCACATCCTTAGCTCCTGCTTATTGTTTCCCAGCTCCCATGTCAATCACTGGCATGGTGATTTACACACATCATTTGAGTCTTTACAATAATTCTGCATGACAGAAATTATCCTTATTTTACACTTGAAGAAACTGATTCTCAGAGAGGCTGTTGAGCCAGTTTTAGATAAATTAAATCCACAAACAGTAGTCCCTGCTCTCTGGGTGGTTCTCTTGTTATTTATATGCAAATCTAAGCATTCTTCTAATCTTGCTTCTTGATTTTCCATTGGGGGTTGGGGAGCATTATCTATTTGCTTTTTACTGTGGTAGATAAAGATCTAGTTCAATTTCAACTCCTGCTATCCAGGATACCTCCACCACATCTGCCCTACATTAAGTTTCCTATATTGTTATATTTTTAATTAGATTAATTATCAGTGTTTTCATTAGTGCTATCACAATTGACCCTACGTGTTTTGATCATTTTTCTCACGTTTCACAGCATTTTTCCCATAGAGTTAATAACTGTCTTGTTTTTTCTTTGCCTATTTATATGTATACTTACCATTAATTCAGCCCAGTGTCTTTGCCAGTTATAAACACTTTTCTATTAATTCATCAAACACATTAATATTTGAACAGTTTTATCTTCCTGAGGAAATCTCTCCCCAAAGCATTCTGACCTGCTCAATTGTGTAAATTTAATTCTACTCCATAGCTGTTCTCTTGGGATCTTCTTTTGTCATCATCCTGGAGGATTCCATTCATCACATTCCCTGTTTCATGGAACATATGCTTACATCTTTCTTGGTTTATTCTTTTTAGAGCAGCACATTTTCTAGGAGTTTCTGAGAAAGAAAATATAGCAGTAAATGTTTTGAGTCTTTAATATCTTGAAATTAATATTTTCCTCATTATTAATATTAATAGTTTGGCCTAGTGTAGAAATTACTTTCCTTCTGAATTTCAGTGACATTGTTTTTTTGTTTTCTATTTGCCAATGTGGCTATTAAGATGTCTGATGCCATTCTGAGTTTTAATCCCTCGTGTGAAACATTTTTCTCTTTCACGGTTTTAGAGTATTCTAGTCTTCCACTGTGTTCTAAAATTTCAAGATGATCCGCCTAATTATGAGCCCATTTTAGTCCATTTTGCAGTACCCTTTCAATCTGGAAATTCATAGCCTTAAGTTGTTTCTTTATTTACACCCCTCTATTTTCCTCTCTTCTGTCTTTCTAGGATTTTTCTTATATGGATGCTAGACCTCTTGGAATTACATTCTAATAGTCTGATCGTTTCTTATTTGTTAACTCTGTACTCTTTTGAAGGTTTCTTAATTTTTATCAAATAAACAATTTTACCAAATCTGTCAGCATTTAAGTCCATTTATTTGATTTCATTTATCTTCCAAGATTTTCATTTATTGGATAATATTTTAATTTTTGAGATTTTTTTAAAAAGTTGGTTCTCTACATGTTCCTTTGCTATTTTTTAGAAGTTTTTGTCCTTGTATCATGGATAGAGGATCTTAGGACTTTCAAATATTGATGATAGTGTATTTTAAATATTTCTTCTGTTTACATTTTGTTTCTAGTATTTTTTAATATATGTGTTTTTAGCCTATTTTCCAGTGGGCCAATTACAAAGATGATTGAGGCTCCGAGCAAATATATAGGGTAAGTCCAACCACATCTTCGCTGTTGAGGGACAAGGTTGTACTATGTACCTGAAGTCAATATCTTTGGGCTGCTTCTTTAAGGTCAATAACATTGCCCTGATAAGACTCTCTTAATCACCTTTTTCAGAGGTGGTACCTGGTGACCAATGTTCCGAGAACCAAGTGAGCTCAGGGATAAAGACTATCTTTATCCCTGGATTTCAGAACAGCATCCTCATCCTCAGTTGTGTGTAGGGGCCTGAATTCTAAATAATGTCTTGCCCTTAACCTAAAATAAGTCTTTAGGATGCCAAAGGGGCAATCAACAAGTTGACTTGATTAGAACAAAGGAAAGTGTGCCTTTTTCTGACATCTTTGCTCTGTTATGCCTTTAAAATCCCCTAAAAGCCTTCTTTTGAGTGTTTCAGGAAGCATCAGAGATTGATTCTTGTATTTGATCTGCCACTTTGAGAAGAAACCCTAGTTAACTGTATTAGTTTTCTGCCACTGTTATGATAAATTACCACAAATTTAGCAATGTAAATCATAGAAATTTATTATCCTACAGACTGTAGACAGAGACCTGGCATGGGTCTCGCCAGACTAAAATCAGTATACCCCTAAGGATGCAGTGCTTTGCATTTCTTTCTAATGGCTCTGGAAGAGAATTCATTTCTTTGATCTGTCCTGTTTCCAGAGGCCACCCACAGTCTTGGCTGGTTTCCCTCTCCTTCCATCACTAAAATCAGAAAAACTGAATCTCTCTGTGCCTTTCCTGCTGGACACACCTTGTTCCCACTCTTCCACCTTGCTCTTCTACTTTTAAAGACCATTGTAATTACATTGGGCCCACCTAGAAAATTCAAAATAAGCTTCCCATCTCAAGGTCCTTAATTTAATCGCAAATGTCAGTCCCTTTTGCCAAGTAAATTAACGTAATTCATAGGTTCCAGAGATTAGGGTGTGGAGTTGAGGGGCCATTATTCTGACCACCTTACTACCCTTTCTTATTTATACCTTTTCTTATTTATCCTCTTTTATGTAAAGAGAATATAATTTGAACAAAAATATTTTCCTCTTCAAATCTAAATATATTTTTATGTAGAGTTAAAAACAAGGGCAGACATTTATTTTCATTAATGACATCCTTCCATGTGAGGAAACATATTTAACAAGACATTATTTAATTATTCCCTTAGGAATCTATTTTTGTCATAGTTTGTGAGCAAATGTCTGACCAGGTTTTATTTTACAGTTCTTCATAGAGGAAGAAAAAAACCAAACAAAACAAAATAAAACAAAAGTAAAACTGTGTCATGAAATAGATTGAAATTAACATCCATAACTTAAATATCCTGAATCTAAGCTTGTATGTCAAATTCACCGTTTTCTTGGCTGGCCACCCCACCCTTTGATCCACAAACAATATTAAGATGTATTTAAATTTCACTAGATCAACCTAAAAGCTGGTGTCAGTATTTGTTGATAGATAAATATTATTGTGCCACATAGACCCTTAAAATGTCAGAAGGCTTATAACCTAGAAATTAATTTTAGAAATAAATGCCCTGTATTTTAACCAAATGATCAATGAACTGCATGCAGAGACCGTGGGTGGGCCCTTGGGAGATGACACTTTGATCAAGTTTTAAATTTTAGTGGCTAACCAAATGAGAAGGGCAAAATGGAAAATGTCACTTAGATGCAGATTTATTTTTGTAAATGAAAGAAGATAGCATGTCCTCTACCCTATATCCATTGTGAAGTCTAATGAGATTTATGGCTTCCTCTCTTACCAAATATTCCTAAATAAATAAATGTTATTTTATTATCCACTTTTATCTCCTCTCCCTCTTCACTACGAAAGTGACTTCTCAGCTTTATAAAGCAAGCTATATTAAAGGGAAATTGTGTATAGAATGAGACAATTAATTATATTATAGAGTCGTATTTTTGTAACCCTATATAAGTGTGACTCTACTGGCTCTCTATTTCCCTACATATAAAATTTGTGGTATGATAATATGTTACATTACATGCTAGATTCATATTTCACATTATCCACACCTTTAACTAAAATATCTAGATTTGGATATGTGACTGGACTCTGTCATCCGTCCAGTTTTTTGACTAATATAAGACTCACGTTTAACACCAGGCATTTTTCATTCTCGATGACTTACAGAATCAATATTCAGCCATTGTCTTCAGCCAAAACATTAAGTGCCAAATACTAGGTACATGAGATTTGTACCATGGTAGAAATATGCAGTTTCTTTTAAAAAGTGAAGACTAATTATAAGCCCTAGTCTTGTTACTATCTGGATAAAGTAATTACTGATGACCAAATTGGAGGGAAAAAATTGCTTCAGGAATTATGTATTATATATAGTCTTGAAGAAGGCAGTTTTCCCCATAGATGAGAATCTAAATGTTGGTTGCAGTTGAAATGGAGCACAAACTGTGAATGGCCAATATTCATATCAATAATTTATTCTGAATCACTAAGTTACTTTTTAGTCACTGGTTACATAATTTATTTGGTTTCTTTCCCTTCTAAAACTTGTCCTACTTAACTCTCCTGTGTCCTACTAAAACTTTCCAAATTGTCAGTCTTTTTATATAGGGGGAGCTCCTGCTTGAGAATTGCGAACTGCTAATTAAAATATGTTTTATTTTAGGGGATCCCTGGGTGGCTCAGCGGTTTAGTGCCTGCCTTTGGCCCAGGGTGCGATCCTGGGGTCCCGGGATCGAGTCCCACGTCAGGCTCCCGGCATGGAGCCTGCTTCTCCCTCCTCCTGTGTCTCTGCCTCTCTCTCTCTCTCTATGTCTATCATAAATAAATAAATAAATAAATAAATAAATAAATAAATAACTCTTAAAAAATAAAATTAAAAAAATAAAATATGTTTTATTTTAAATGTTTTGAAACATACTGCACAGGAGTCTGTGGGGAAAAAAGGTGGACAAATTCATATCTGCGTGGGTGGGATTGGGTGAGGTTGAAGAAGGTGGGAAGATCTTCAAAAGTATTTTGTTTTAAGACTGTGTTTTCAGAGAAATCACATAGATAATGAAAAGGAAAAGTCAAGGAAATGGTGTGAATAGATTCACGGGGTTTGGAAACCGAATTATGTTTTGCAAATATAAGTAGTTCAGAAAGACTAGAACATGGGATGTGAGGAGTAGACTAATATGAAAGATCATTAGAAAGGTAAGTAGAGGCCTATTTATAAAGGATATTATAACCCACAGAAAATAGTTGGGTTTTTATGTTGAAGACAACTTCAAAAGTTCTTTTTAAAGAATGATGAAATCAGATATGTATTTTAGAAAGTTTGCTCTTCCAACATACACTAGGGAAAAATGAACTCCACAATTTCATTCCATTAAAACCAATATATTTTTCATTAAACTTTTATAGTTTATACCCCCCAGAAAAAGAATTTATGAGGCTAACAAAATGTTACAGAAAAATATACATAAAACCAAATACACAAGAGAGATGAGAAAAAAAAGCAAAAAACGTATTCTAACTGCAAAGGTTAATATACATGCTGTAACTGAATGTAATATTTCACTCCTGGCAGGTAAGAAAAACAAAAGGAAATCATTTTATGTGGTTTTCCTTATCTGAAAAAGATAAAACCAACAATTCCCCCCCAAGAACCAATAATTTCATTTTTTTTTTTTAGAACCAATAATTTCAGATCTTTTTAGATCTCATTAGACTTTCACACAATGTCTCTTTATTCAACCATTGCAATCAAGCATTCCAAATTACCTGACCCATTCCCCAAAGGAAAGTGTTACTTGAAAGTTTATTTCCTCTCTTTCCTTTTTTTGTTACATTAAGAATATTAAGTCGATTTAAATAAAGATGGTAAAATGCAAATTGTAAAGAAGTGAAGATTGAAAACAGAACAATTTTGATATTGACCCACTTAATCAGATGATTTTGTATCAGATACATATGTGAGAGGATTAACTCCTATTCATCTCTGGTACAAGATGGAATTTAAAAAATGCAATACCCAATGTTGGCAAATAAATTGGAGTCATCTGACACAATACCATAGTTTTTCCACTATATAAAGTTTAATAATTAATGATTCACTGATTAAATTGCGAGAGCTTCAAATATATAGAACGCAATATCTTTTTCCGATAACTACTTGCATAGAAATAAAAACTTGGTATCAGGCATCTCAATAAGAAATAAATGTTTACACATTTGACCCTTTCTTTCAACCCAGGGGTTCAGCAGAGTGACCCATCAATGTAGACCACATGTGAACCGATATTCATATATAAGCCACATATATTTTCATCCCTGTAACTGTGTGAGCTTTGACGAGATGCAAATCAGAATTGCTCCTTTACAATTTTAGCTTATAGCTAATTTCTCACACCTATGAAAAGAAAAATGAAGTCATAGCCAATCAGTGATATATCTCTTGGTCTCCCCAAAATCGTGCAGATCATTTGGAATGTCAATAGAAATTGAAGTGAATTGACCCCCTCCCCCCCTAATCAATATCTGGAATAATGAACTCAGACACAGTATATTGTCTGAGTTAGTTAGTTAGGTCAGACATGTGCCAACCTCTACTCCGTGTGTCCATACAACTCAAGTTTAATTTATATCTCTTAAAAAATTAAAGAAACATGGCAGACACATTGTGATCTGATTAACAGGTTTGTTTTCAATTTTCTCTCAGAAAAAATCCTCAGTGTAAAGGCTTTCTCAGAGAAAATTCATTTCTGGACTTACCTGACTCCTCAAAATGCTTCCGGGCAGCTGACTTGGCAAAAAACAAAAAGGAAACAATACTGAAGAAACAAGTCAGCCAAACTCCATCTCAAAACAGTTTAAAAAAAAATCTAAGCCACCAAATCACTAAGCCAAGTATTTATTTTAATTAGTGTTAGAATTCATATCTATTCAATGCATAAAAAATAACTAGATTATAGTTTGAAAATAATAAATGACCTAATATGTTTTAGTGTACATACATTTATATACATTTCCAGAAAGTTTGAAATGTGAAAATTGTGCTCTTGAGAGGGAAGAAAGTGGCAACAATTATTATTTTAGAGACCTGCACTCACATATATGTGATTTCAAAATAAATATGCAAGTGGAAAAAGGACATGAAAAATAGATAAAATACTCTGATGCTTTTTTTTTTTTTTTTTAAACACATCAGGACTACTTTTGTATTTATCTACAAAGGAGATGCTCAGGTTATAAAGTAATTTCAGTTCAGTCCAGAGGAGGAAACTAGTATTGTAATATAAAAAATTCAGTGAATCTAGTCTGCACCAGGCCTCTGTGTAAACAATCTGGATGGTTCAAACCCGTTGCTTCATGCCATGGCTTGAATTGTTTGCCAATAATTCTTTTTAGTAAAGGGATGACACCTTATTTGCCAAAGTGTAGAACCATTCATTTTCTTTTCCACGATATCTTCCAAATAGAAGTTAGTGACATGCCAGTGAGGATACATCAGATTCTCTTCCAGAACAAGAGTACGAGGAAACATTATTCAAATAATAATGGGGGTGTGATTCTGATTCCTCCCAACCTGCAGAAAGTTTTAGACACTGAACTTAATCTGCATTATTTTCATTATCAACACAATGGTAGCTTCCAACAGAAAACATGCAGTCTAGCTGCTGAGTGCTATTTTTCTGATACAGTGTAATTAAAATGACTCATGATTTCCCATTCTTGGGTGAAAAATAGATGGACCTGCTTATCTTTGAATAATAATTAAGTTATGCATTATAAGAATTCTCCTACTTAGAAGTAATATGAGTAAGACAGGTAAGAAATATTACTTTCCTTGGGGCTGTAGGATTCATGGCAGCTTGCTTCTTCAAAGCTAGGAACGGAGAGAGAGACAGGTGCTACACTTCTTATGTGTCACGTGCATGTAACCGTCTAAATCCCAGCAGCTTTGCCACTCTCTGTTTCAAGCCAGCCACAGGTCCTGCCCACACTCGAGTCTGGGGATTACGTGAAGACATTGATAATAGGAGACGGGGATTGTACGAGGAATTTTTTTTCTCTCGGCCTTGGAGACTATGAAAATTCTGAAAAGAATTTAACAATTTAAGCAGATAAATTCCCCAAATTCTAGGTCAACAGGAACTTGCCAGAATATGTCCTCTGCTGCTCTTGCCATCTTTAAAAAAATATCAAATATCAAATGTGTAACACTCCACACAAACCTCCAGGTAGCTCAACAATTACATTTTTATTCAGTCCTACAGAAGTTTTGAGATTTATAAAATGACTTGAAGATGTATGCCTCTGAGTCAGATCTTACTTACCCACGATGTTAAATGAGACTGTTACTGGAATATGCTCTCCACTGACTGCTAAACAGATACATATATAATTTCCTGTTTATTCTTAAATTGATATGTTCCCTCCCTTTTATCCCTTATAAATATGTGCCTCTTCTATTTACTTGTGTATTTATTAATTTATTTTACTCTTTTTCCTGCTTTTAGATTCTTAACCACAAATACACTGAGGTAGCCTTTTAAATACAAAGAATTGCCAAATTTAAATAAAATTATTTAAAACATCAAACACAAGAGCATGACCAAACTAAAAAGACAGAGAAATGAAACAGAAATATGTGGCTTAAAAGGTCTTTCACCGTGTTTTAACTGGACTGAGAATTTGGGCTGACTTTGCCGGCAAAATGATATGAGGGACAATTAGTTATTTTTGTACAGAAAATCTCATAGGAAAATATGGCCTAATGTAGTAAAATTAAAGGCATCTCCAGCCGCAGTCAGCGTTTTCACTCCTCCATACACACACTAGAGAAACTCAGGCACATTCATGCCGGATACATGAAAGAATGTTCACAAAAGCACTGTCCATAATGTTGATAAAACAAAAAACCCCACAAGTCCCACAACAGTAGAAAGGAAAAATAAATTGTAAGTCTGTGTAATTGAATTCTCTAAAACAATAAAAATAAAGGAACTAGACCACAGACAGCAATGTTAATCTTACAAGCATAATATTGTACAAAAAAGAGAAAAATGAAAACTAACTTCCCACATGCATTTTTGCGAAGGACAGCTTGACAGTTACTGTAGATGAAGTCGCCAATCTACTCCGTCTGCAGCCGGTTACTGAAAGTTGGGCCTCATGTAGTTTACCCCGCAGCCTGCGTCTGTAAGTCAGGAGACCCAACAGCCCACTGGCTCAACCACCGCAGAAGCTCACAAGCTACACTTAGGACGTTCTAATAACACGAATGTGGATAACAATTTATCAAAGCTCAGAAATAAAGGTGATACTGCTTTTCCCATAAAAATAGACAATAAAATGACAATTTTTGCACATATTCATTATCCTCTTTTCAAAACATTATCCTCTTTCCAAAACCAAAATGGCATTTATCTTTGTTGCTTTGAATTTGTTTTTTGTATCTTCTATGTAAGTACTTAGATTATACTAATGCCTTCATTTAAAGGGAATGATTTTTCAAATTATCTCTTTGATAACTTAGGCTTTTCATTTCCCCTTAAAAAAATCATACCCTACAGAAGAAACTCCAGTATCAAGACAAGTCTGTGCATACAAGCTCACTCTATCATTGAATTCAATAATTACTTTCAAACAGCAAGCACTTCTAAAACTGAATTAATCTACACACGTATCTCTTTGAGGTGAGGTCAAAGCACAAATAAAACTTTAAAAGTGCAAATAAGAGCAGTGTTTCACTAGTTTTTTTAATGTTATGTATTTTATCTTTAATCTTTTGGAAGTCAAATTGACACACAATATTATATTAGTTTCAGGTTACTGCATAGTGATTTCGCAATTACATACATTACAAAATGCTCACCATGAGAAGTGTAGCTACCATCCGTCACCATACACAGTTATTATAATATTATTGACTATATTTCCTATGCTATGCTTTTTATCCCTGTGACTGACTTACTTTATAACTCAAAGTTTGTGTCTCTTAATCCTCTTCTCTATTTCACTCATCCCCTAAACCCCAACCCTTTCTGGCAACCACTAGTTTATTGCTTATATTATGAGTCTATTTCTGTTTTTGTTCATTATTTGTTTGAAGTTTGTTTTTCCTTTTTTGGGGGGAGGGGACAATCTATAATTGTGGCTTTAAAATAATCATTTTTCTGGGTAAAAACAAAATAACTTTTTGGTGCTAATATTTGAACTGTGTTGAGTAAAACTACAGCCATATACATATTTCAGCTTCGGAGTTCAGTTTTCAAATCTGATATTAAAATTTTAATTTGTAAAATTCAATACAAAAATTTGTTTGGAACATATTTAAGACGAGGCCTTTTATAGTACACTTCATAATCAGTGTGATCTTTAAGATAAAGCCAATTGCAGAAGAACAATACCTAATAATTTTGACATTTGCATTTGTAATTTTTTTAATGAAGTAATAATAGTATCACTAAATTGCTTGTAAAACAGTATTTAGTTCTCTAGGGAATGGCATTTAGGCCTTGTGTCAAAAGAGTAAAAGCATATGGTTAGGGATGACAGCAGGAAAGGAGGTAGGGGTACCTATAAGTAAAATTCCAATAATGTGGAAGGGAAAGTTGTTTGCTGTTTAGTGGGAATGGAATACATCTCAACAGAAGGTACATTAAAAAGTGAAATGAGGGGTATCTGGGTGGCTCAGTGGTTGAGCATCTGCCTTCTGCTCAGGTCATGATCCTGGGGTCCCGGGATGGAGTCCCGCATTGGGCTCCCCGCAGGGATCCTGCTTCACCCTCTACCTGTGTCTCTGCCTCTCTCTCTGTGTGTGTCTCTCATGGATAAATAAATAAAAACCTTAAAGAAAAGTGGAATTATTTGGGATGAATGCATTGGAGGCTGCAATTCCCTCTGAGAATCAAAGCCCTGGGAATATGAAATGTTTGCCTGTGTGTTTTGGATTGCACAGTTTGAATAATAGAACCGGTGAAAGAGAATCCTTTGTTTCATAAGATGATTTTTGGTTGGACAGTATATAGAGGAAGGAAAATTATAATAAAGCAAATTGGCAAGATAAAAAAAGGAGATGGAATTATAAATTTGAAGTGTACTGGCAAACGTAGAATGGCAAGCAAATACTAATAAACTTCTGAGAACACAAGTCTTCTCTGGCCAATTAGCCTCTCGTTGGCTAAGCTCTTTAAGGAAAAGGCAGTTGGCTTTGGTTTTGGTTATTGTGTTTGAAGAAACCAAATCCAACAAGTATTCCCTGAATTATGTAGTAAATCCTTGTCATTCACCATAATTATTAATGTAGTTATTATTAATGGAGCCCTACTATGTGTCTGGTATAATAACACCTCCTTTACGTCCATTTTCTTCTTTTAAATCTTTTTCATCTTTCTTCATAATATTCTCATGAAGATAAGAATTCAGGGGGATAAATGTAATGATTATGCTCCCATTAAAATTGAAGATATTGTGGTGCCTGGCTGGCTCAGTTGGTAGAGCATGCGACTCTTGCTCTTGTGAGTTCTAGTTCCATGTTGGATGTAGATAGAGCTCTCTTAAAAAAAAAAAAAAGGTAAAAATGAAGATACTGACATACAGAGGCATTAAGCAGCTTGGCCAGTGCTCTTCTACTGCAGGCAAACAAATGGTCTATGAATGAAAAAGATGTATTTTATAAATAAATACATCTTACGGAAGACAAAACGCTCAAAAAAAAAAAACATTTTCTCAGAGCCTATATTGCAGTGCTGCAAGTATAACTTTACATAGGTAAGTAAAATGATATGCAAAGAGTGATATATTCTATCTAGAAGAATGTCAGAAGGACAAGAAGTGCCAGAGAGGGAGCGAGGAAGGCCTGAGAATCCTGGTAGTTGGATTTGAATAAAGATGGGAAGGAAGTCCCAGACACTCTCTTAGAGAAGGACATTCTTGAAAATGGGTGAAGGCATTTCAAGGCATGAACATGTTTGATGATGTCATGTCAAGAAACAGCAAGGACAATGTAGCTAGGGATAACTGAGGAGGGCGAGATGAAGAAATGGGAGGTGGTGGTGAGTGGAAATGCATAGAGATGTGTGGAATCTTTTAATGAATTCACTGACGTGGAATGAGAAGCTATTGGGAGAATTTTGAGCAGAAGAGTGACATTGACCTCATTTATATTTTACCATGGTCATACCACTTGCTGTGTTGAAAATAGATCGGAAAAAAAAAAAAAAAAGAAAATAGATCGGTGAGGGGCAGGAATGACCCAGTGAGATAATTTAGGAGGCATTTGCAATAATCCACACAGCTTCATGCTGGCAGAAGAACCATGGAGACAGCCGTGTATTTAGTGAGAAGTGGTGCAATCTGAGTATTTTTCGAGAATACTGACTGGACTTGCTGGAGTAGTAGAATAAATACACGAACCTTTATCATTTTCGCTCAACACGTGACAAATCAAACTATGTACATATTGTATGACCCGAACTCTCCCACCAAAGCATCATCTAAATGATAATTATCAAGTAAGACAAAGATCTGAAGAGAAAGATTAAAAAGTCTAGAGAAAGTTTAGAGAAAAGAAAGATTAAGAAGTGTGCAGAACGGGGGATCCCTGGGTGGCTCAGCGGTTGAGCATCTGCCTTGGGCCCAGGGCGTGATCCTGGAGTCCGGGGGTGGAGCCCCACGTCGGGCTCACTGCAGGGGGCCTGCTTCTCCCTCTGCCTCTCTCTCTCTCTCTCTCTCTCATGAATAAATAAGTAAAATCTTAAAATCAAAAAGTATGTAAAAGAGGTATTGACTCACAAATAAAAATATTTTAGATATTTATAAAGGGAAAAAACCCTCAAGTATAACAAGATTATTGACAGGAACTAGTTGTTGATAAAAAGCTATGTTTTCCATGTAATTATCATGTTTGCAAGGCTTGTCATAGATTTTCAGACATTAGCCCTCCAAAATCAGGAAAATTGTTTTTTCCCCCCTGAGGGAAGGTTCTGAAAAAGCTCAAGGTGTCATTTATTTAGGGGCTAGAGCTAAGCAGAGACTGGGTGGCTGTTTGGAGGAGAGCTTATTTATTTATTTATATTGGTTTATCTGAGAGAATAAAGTTATTTTTCTTTTTCTCTGATGTGAGTTCTAATGCACGGCTCACCCTAAGTGGAGGCAGGACAAGGTGTCAGTTTTCTTTGATGTAACTTATATTAGTTGATATGAAATAAACCAATATTCCCGAACCTTCCCTAGAATTTGTCTCCATCCTTAGGCGGGTCAAGGCAGCTGCCCCCGCGGTACTGGGTGCTCTGTGCTTTGGCTGGGGGCCAACATCCAGCTTCTGCATGGTCATGCTTCTGTACACTTGCACTGTGCCCCAGATGGGCATCTTTTTTGTGTACTTGCTCAGTCCAGAGGAAATTTTTCTCTAATGTGTCTTTATAGAAAATTTCCCTTATCTAACTTTTACAAAAATGCTATAATGCTGAGCTTTTGAAAGCAGCATCTTATACTGCACTATGACTGATCTAAATAACATATTCTTGTCTTCAAGTTCATGCCAACATGTGATGACAGGAAAAAAAAGTCCTATACCTGTGATACTCTAAAAATAATTAAGAGAAACAAAAATATTAATAACAGAATTTTTAAAAAATGATAAAGGATGTTACAGCTGTTAGCGGAGACTATTGTTTGTAACCTATAATTATTCAAGAGTATGTAGAATTGTTCAAGGAAATTCCAAAAAATCTGAGCACTCAAAAATTTTATATTTGATTTAAAGAGAAATTAACTCTTCATCTCCAGCTAATGACCTGAAGGTAATTGTTATAACATACTGGACACAACTTTGAGTCTCAATATTTTTGGTTAATATTATTTTTCCAATAGTTAATGCAATTTCAAGTATAATATTCAGAATTTATAATTGATGATATAGTGAAAAGTGTGTCTTCTATATTTTTTCACTGAACTGCTTTGTTCTCATCCCTAGATGCAAAGACTATAGCCAGTTCATTTTTTATGTATCCGGAAATGTTCCATATACAACACACATATTAATCACAATATTCTAGAGACATTTTATGCAGTTCTAAACATAGAAATGATAGAAAATTATATGCACACACACACTCTCACACATATTTGTCTTTACATAATTATTTAGGACTTTATCTATTATATATATATTTAAAGTTCATTTCCTCCCACACACTATAACATACTACAAACACACATTTAGTCATCCAAACCTTTCTTATTTTCATTTAGTATGTCTTGGGATACTCCTGTAAGATGGAGGCCTGGCACTGGATTTGCTGGGTCAAGAATACTGTATAAATTTTATATTTTCATAAATGTTGTCCTTTTGAGCTACTTACAGTCGGCACCCACTTACACTTTCACCTTCCGTGTGATCAACTGGCCAATTTTCCATCCATCCTCACCTATACGATTGATTAGCAGTTTTATTTTACATTTTTCAGAATGGCAGATGAAACCTAAGTGCAGTGCAAGTTTAGGTGGCATTTCTTTCATTATGAGAGGGATTAGGCATATGTTCATATCAAAATTCTGTGAATGTCCATTTTATAACCCTTGCCCATTCTCCTGTTGAGTTGTCTTTTTTCTTATCCATCAACCTCTATCTACATCCTCTTGTGGCAACAAGTCAGATGATGCAGATGGTAAATTCCTCTACTTAGAGTTCTTCTGTGAAGCTTCAATCTGAGCTTTTTCTATTTTGTACGGACACACTTAAACTTATTCTCTGATGTCACAGATTAGATTCTTTCAGAAGCATTTAGTGTGAGGTGCTGATTATGGAGAGTCTTGGGCATCGAAACCTGGGGAAGCAGCAGAAGGAAAAGTCAAGCTTGATACAGGTCCCATGACAGTTCTGCTGACAGCCCCGGAGCGCTGGGACTGCATGTCCCCGGAGACACCACCCAGACGTACCTTCATTGATCAAACACCGAATGTAGTCGCCTGCCAAAGAAAACATGCTTGATGCTTTGGGACCTTTGTGCTCATAGCGGCCCCACAGCAAAGGTTAGCAAGTTCTTCCCTATAGGGGCATTGGATGGGTATACATCACAGCATCCACAACTGATGGGGACAGAGTCCTGATGAAAGCCTGAATACGACTGTTCTGTCATTAATTCACTTCAGGTGTGTATGGTACTTGGCACTGAATAACATTTGAATCACATGTATGCATTCTTTTTTGACATTTTTGACATGGGCTTAATTCTGTTCTTTAAAGGAGTTCTTAATTCTTTTTTCTAAATATATTAGCAATATTGTTAAGAGGCTGCAAGTCTTCATAGTTTTTATGAGATTAAATTGTTCCTTTTTTTTTTTTTGTTCACAATGCAGCTACAAACCACGTCAAGGATAGGCTTCATTCAGCGGATTTTGATCAGCAGTTATTAGTTATCTCAAACCTGTAGAAAGGTGACATTTGAATGTGTCCAAATATTAAAGTTATTTCCCTATTTTGAATAAGAATGCATGAAATTTAAAACAAATGAAAAATAGGCCATATTAGAAACATTTGAGAGGGAAACCAATGATACAATATTAGAGACAGATATGACTGAGAAATGGATTAAATATGTGATTATATCCCCAAAATAATGAGGCTTCTTACATTACTTTAAATTTATGAGCTAATCAAAATAAAGAGAAGTTTTACTTTATGTATATGGAAATACAGATATATTTTAATTTGTCAGTAGCTTACCATTTTTTAAGTTTAACAAAATAATAAATCTTATTTAGTGTAGACTAGATGAATGTTTCAAATGAGAGGTGCCTGGATGGCTCAGTTGATTAATTGTCTGCCTGCTTCTCTTTCTCCCTCTGCCTCTCCCCCAGCTTGTGCTCCCTCTCTCTCTGACTCTCTCTTTCTCAAATAAAAAAAAAAACTTTTAAAAAAATGATATAATTTTAATGATTTCAGTGATGACTTTCACCAGGAAAATGGCCCAGACTGGCTAATAATGTTAGAGTCTACAAGGACCAGAATTCAGATGCCACTTGTACCTGTGTTATAGCCAAGCTAATTATAAGAACTTCCTAATCTTGTAAGGACTATTCAGGTTCTCAGTTTTTAAACAATATTGCTACTATATTTTTAAAAAACTGGATAATCCACTTTTGCATTAATGATTTGAGATCTCACTATACTTTGGAAGCATTTTTTAGTATACTTATTGCAATAAAGTATATTGCAATGAGGTTTAGCAAAAAATTGCCTGTAAATTGGATGGGAGCATAAACCAAGTAAGTGAAAGGAAAGACCAGTAATTTCTAGAAGTGTGATTAGGATACAGAACTAGAACAAGAATAGTATGGAAAAAGTGAAAAAATGAGACTATTTCAAAAGTACTTCTACACACTGTCATTTTTTCCTTTTAGTTGATCAATCAACTAAATAATCAAACTCATTATTCTTGCCAATCAATATTTTATATAGTGCAAATAAATATGCAAGGGACTATCACAGCTAAAATGGAACAAGTTTGCAATATTGGTCAATTAAATTCTGAAATAGCCCTTAAAATGTATTAAATTTTGTGACACTAGGTATTTTAAGCACATTCTGATTTAATTAATACTTCCATAGTTCAGAAATTGCCTGGCAGGTCTCCTAATTCCATTATGGTTAAAACGGCAAACTCTCATAGAAATGGAATTTACCAACCAATTCTACTGTATGATTGAGTAGTTAAGAAAATTTAACTCTATGTTGTTGTTGTTGTTGTTGTTGTTGTTTTTCTGAGACATAAATCAAGGATGCAAATAGGTAGATAATGAAAATGCTGTCCAAAATAAACCAGGGGAAGGTATGTTAATAACTGGTAAAACAGACTTTAAGTCAAAAGGAAACAGGTCAGAGTGAGTCATGAAGCAAGTGTCAAAAAATTTCAAACTACTAAAATCAAAAATAAAACTTCTGGGTCACCTGGGTGGCTCAGTGGTTGAACATCAGTCTAGGGCTCAGGTCATGATCCCAGGGTCCTGAGATTGAGTCCTGTGTCAGGCTTTCTGTGGGGAGCCTGCTTCTCCCTCTGCCTATGTCTCTGCCTCTCTCTGTGTGTCTCTCATGAATAAATAAAATCTTTAATTTTTTTAATTAAAAAAAGTTATGGTCTAATTATAGCACAATTTAAGTATTAATCAATAAAACAAAGATAACTAGAAAAATCCATACTAAAAAAGTAAGAAAACACTTCAAAATTTTACATGGTTCAAAGAAGTCATAATGATTAGATAAGCTTTGAATGACCTGGTAACAGAAATACTACTTATAAAGATGTGTAGATGCAGTTAAAGCAAAGGAATTTTGTACCTTAAATGCAATCAAATATTAGAAAAGAAAAATAATTAAAAGTAATCTACTAAAAACATCTCTCAAGAAGTTAAAGAAGAGCAAAATATATCCAAAACAATGAGATAATAACCAGAATTAATGAACCATGAAGGAAATAAAAGATAGGGGCGATTAACAGATGTGAAGGTTTAAAAATCCTCTGACAAGATTGATTAAGAAGAAAAATGGGACATCTGGGTAGCTCAGTGGGTTTAGTGTCCCACTCTTTATTTTGGCTCAGGCCATGATCTCAGGGTCATGGGATGGAGCCCCATGCTGGGTGTGCAGGCCGCTTGAGATGGAATGGCTCTCTCCTTCTCCCCCTCTGCCTCTCCCCCACATCGCATGCACGTGTGCCTGTACTCTCCCTCTTGAAAAAAAGAAGAAGAAGAAGAAGAAGAAGAAGAAGAAAGAAGAAGAAGAAGAAGAAGAAGAAGAAGAAGAAGAAGAAGAAAGGAGAAGAAGAAGAAGAAGAAGAAGAAGAAGAAGAAGAAGAAGAAGAAGAAGAAGAAAAGAAGAAGAAGAAGAAAGAAGAAGAAGGCACCAAAACATCAAGGAAAAAAAAAAAAAAGAGTATCACTATAGATGTGTAGTCAATAAAATGATTTTTAAAAAGGATATTATTAACCATTCTATGTCAATGCCTTTGAAAATTCAGGGTAAATGGAAATTTTTCCTAGAAAATATTTCAATTATCAAACAGACAAAAGAATGCATAGAAATGGTAAATAATTCTACAGTAATTATAGAAAATGAATCAGCAAATAAAATTCTTATGACAGAAAACTCCATGGATAGATGGTTTCTCTAGTAAATTCTATCAGTCATGGATTAAGTTATTGAAACATTAAACGATTTCAGACAATGGAGAATGAGGTACACTCCCCAAATTGTTTTATGATACTAGTATACTCTAGTACCATATTTAAAACAACATTTCAACTTTGCCACTATTTTATTTTTTAAAGATTTTATTTATCTATTTATGAGAGACACACAGAGAGAGAGAGAGAGAGAGAGAGAGGCAGAGACCCAGGGAGAGGGAGGCTCCACGCAGGGAGCCCTTCGCGGGCCTCGATCCCGGATCCCGGGGTCAGGAGTTGAGCCGAAGGCAGACGCTCAACCGCTGAGCCCCCCAGGCGTCCCGTCATTTACATATTTTTTTTTACTGGAGTTGGATTTGCCAACATTTAGCGTGACACCCAGTGCTCGTCCCGTCCAGCGCCCCCTCAGTGCCCGTCACCCAGTGACGCCCCTTCCCCCACCCCGTGCTCGTTTCCCAGTAGGAGGCTCTCGTGTCTGTCACCCTCTCTGGTTTTTAACTGACCTTTCATTGACCCAAGCGACAACGTTTAGGGACAGTCTATGCCGCAACTTACACTGAGGTCATAGACGCACCGCAGCTCCAGATGCCTCGAGAAGAAAGTGGGGCCTGTCAAATTATGGTCACTCTGAGCTGCTGCTGTCCTTTAGACCTCCTGCCTCTGTACCTTTGTCCATCATGACCCCTGATGAATACTTTGTCAATATCAAGTTCTTCATCCAAAGCAAAGACAATAATAAAGAAAAGACAAGTATATATGGATCTACCTCTTGGTATGTCTAAAAGCACAGCGTAGGCAGCATGCGTGTGTATATATGTGTGTGTGTATACACGTGAGTACATACATATGCCTAAATACACATATACATGTATATATACACATATGCCACACATATACATACACACTTTTACAGTACATACGACACATATGACAGTGTGTGTGTGTATTTCATTAGATTTTAATGTGATTTTCTAGGCCAAAGTCTAAATCACCAAATATGTAATAATCTATTGAGAAGATGCATTACTCTAAATGCACTAAAGGGTATTATGAGAAGCGCTATCAAATGTGTTACAGAAATGCAGCTGGATTTTATGTGTTATTTCCAAACCTACAACAAGTCATTCTTGGTAACTTCCAGGATTATAATTTCCTTTTCTACAGCTTTTTAAAGTATTACTTTAGTGATACAGAGAAAAGGATACATGAAACTGGAGTCCAATGAAAGAGTGGCTCTGGAAATTAGAATTCCTTATAGACAAATTAATATATTCACTTAAATTCTTTCCTAACACACTCTTCAGTGAACTGACTCTGTCCTATCTCGCAGTTTTCAACTTCTCCTTCTGTCCCTGCATCCCACTTCGCAGGCAATCCAAATGTATTTCTTGAGAGGAAAAGTCTCAAGGTAGTCTTAGTAAACATAGGTTTAATAAGTATGGATTTTTTTAGAGAGTTCGGGTACAAACCTCTAAAAAGTACAGGCAAATCACACATAATTCATTCAAATCACATGCAATCAATCATGATTATGCAACAATCACACGCTCATGACATCACACAAAGCACCGTTTCAGTGCTGAATTCACTGCTGAGGGTACACAAGGTTTTTGTTTTGTAACCCTTTGCTGAGGTAGAATTTTTTTACACACATAAAATTTACTCATTTTAAACGTTCAATTCAATGATTTTTAGTTAATCCACAAAGTTGTCCAACAGTCACCTAATTCAATTTTAGAATATCTTATTTATTTTTTAAAGATTTTATTTATTCATGAGAGACACACAGAGAGAGGGAGCCAGAGACACAGGCAGAGGGAGAAGCAGGCTCCATGCAGGGAGCCCGACGGGGGACTCGATCCCAGTTTTAGAACATTTTAGGACATTGCCAGTACCCCCAAAATTTCCCTCCTTTGCAATCACTACTTTTCCCTACCCCTCGCATAGGCAATCACTAATCTCCTTTCTGCGTCCCTGTTTGCCTTTTTCCCTGAACATTTCCTATATATAGAATCATCAAATCATAAAATTAATTCACTTACCATAATACTTTCGTGGGTCTTCCATGTTGTAGCACAATGCTTGGGACTTTCTTCCTTCCTATTTGCTGATGGGTGTTCCATTGTATGGATATATCACATGGTGTGGAGTGTTTCCCGTTTTTGACTATTATAAATGATGCTGCTATAAACATTCTCACACAAGTCTTTTTGCGGTCCTGTGTTTCTCTTTTGGCCAGAATCTCAAAAGTGAATTTTGTATGCCAAATGTTTGTATGTAAAGTTATGGCTAATATCTTGACAATTACCAGGTTTTCAAACTGGTTTGAAAACCATTATTCCCCACCAGCAAGGTGTAAGAGTTCCCATTCCTCCTTATTCTTACCATAGTTACTACCGTCTACTTCATTGTGAAGTGATATTCTATTGTGGTTTAATGTACATTTCCTCATAATAAATGGCATTGAACATTTTTCCATGTATTTAGTCTCCAAACATTTATTTCCTTTGATGAGTTATCAATTCCAAGATTTTTATCATTTTATTGGGCTAAGATTATTTTTGGATATTTAAAATTTAAATATTTTTCTCATATCTGAACTGTAAATATTTTCCCTCAGTATATGGATTGCTTTTCGTTTTCTTTTTTTAATATTTTATTTATTTATTCATGAGGGACAGAGAGAGAGAGAGAGGCAGAGGCACAGGCAGAGGGAGAAGCAGGCTCCATGCAGGGAGCCCGACGTGGGGCTCGATCCCGGGTCTCCAGGATCACACCCCAGGCCGAAGGTGGTGCTAAAGCACTGGGCCACCGGCGCTGCCCTCTTTTCTTCTTTATAATGATTTTATTTATTCATGAGAGATACAGAGAGAGGCAGAGACACAGGCAGAGGGAGAAGCAGGCTCCCCGTGGGGAGCCCGATGCAGGACTTGATTCCAGGACCCCAGGATCATGCCCTGAGCCTAAAACAGAGGCTCAACCGCTGAGCCACTCAGGTGTCCCTGCTTTTCATTTTCTTAGGTGTCTTTAAAAACAAATGTTTTAAATTTTTATGAAATTCAGTTAATCATTTGTACCTTCTATGGATCATGCTTTTAGTGTCATATATTTGAAATCTTTGATTAATTCTAAGTCATAAAAATGTTCTCATATGTTTTCTTATAAGTTTTTTTTTAGTTTTAGCTCTTGCATTTAAATCTGTCATTTATTTAAAGCTAAGATTTGTGTTTGGTGTGAGATAAGGATAAAGATCTGCATGTGTATATCTGACTGGATATACACTTCCAATCAAGACATTATGTTGAAAAGTCCATGTTTTCCCTACCAAATTGCTTTAGCACCTTTGTGAAAAAAATCAATATATCACAAATGCAAGGTTTAATTTTGGATTATGAAGCTATTCTATCCATCAAATTGTCTGTCTTTATGATATGACCATACTATCTAGATTATTGTAGATTGGAAGGTAGTAAGTCCTCAAAGTGGATAATTTAACACAGAGCAAAACAGATAGTAAGTCATCATAAGAACACAGATAATCTTTTTACCATTAAAAGGAAGAATTAAAATAATGTTAAAATTCAAATAAACTCTTATTAAGTAGAACAATGAAGCAATGAGTTTTAAATTCAGACATAAACTTAGACTTTGCAATTTCATGTTTGAGTTGACACCCTCGAAATATATTTGAATAAATATGGCATTTTTTTTAAAGCAAAGAACACAATACAGCATACTACATAAGAGTTAAAAACAAAAACAAAAATACTCCTCCCAAGAAACCACCAAAGTGAGCATAAATTATAAATGGAAATACAATATAAGAACTATATTAAATTGTATAAATCAGTAATAGTGATTGAGCTTTTTACCATATTGTTTGGTCAGATAACAAAGATGAAATGTAAATTTGGTATGATTTGATAGTTTTATTAGCTGCCTGTTGATCTTTGTAAATTTGCCCAAGTTTCATTGGCACTATTTTCTCAGCAAAATTGCCTAAGGTTATAATTATTACACACAATACATATTTTGAAATAGTAATATAACATGAAAAATTCTCCTTGTATGTATGTGTGTCTATATGTGTGTGCGTGTGTGTGTGTGTGCGTGATTGTATGGCAACCAACAACAATGTGTGGGTGATGGAAACCGCAAACAATGTTTACTAATCTTATTGGGTAACTGACTTACAGACCTCAGCATTTATGATACAAGAATTTGGGGTTGGAGTACAGATTTCAGGTGTTAACTCAGATTTATTGAGTCAAGAAGACAATTCAACAGCCACAGGATCCTAAAGAATCTTTCCTAAGCAGAAGTCCTTACATTTTTAATGGTTTCATTATTTTTTAAAGATTTTATTTATTTATTTGAGAGAGAGAGAGAGAGCGCACACTAGCTGGGGGTGGGGCAGACAGAGAAGCAGGCTCCTCTGCCTGCTGAGCAGGGGGCCCGATGTGGGGGCTCAATCCCAGGACCCCGGGATCATGACCTGAGCTGAAGGCAGATGCTGACCCAACTGAACCACCCAGGCACCCCAGTTGCATTATTTTTCATCTCCCATTTCTTGTACTTTGTGTCTCTCCACCTCTTACCTTTCGCTTTACTCTCGCCTACACCTCCCTTCCACCACACCTATTCTCCTACATTTCTCCTTCCCTTATCTTTCTTATTGTCACCAGACGATTATTGCTGGAGTCTGGTTGTGTTTGAAGTAAAAGATGTTACCATAGATCGAGGTCTCAGCGCCACAGAGCATCTATTGGGAAGAAATACAAGAAATAAATAACACATAAATGGTGTGTGCTATCTGTTCTGTGAAGCAAAGATAGCATTGTTAGCAGTTTTTCCTACTGTGAAAAGAAAGACTAAGGGCCAAGCCGGGACCCAGGACAAGAGATCTAGATAAAGAGACCTCTGTAGCAATGCAGTTTACTTTCCAGCGTGGCAACACACAGCACATTTTGACATGCTCTGGTGCAAAAATCCAGCAATCTGATATAAAGGGTTTCCAGAAATAGGTATTGAGATATGAAAATGGTCTTTTACTGATCAGGGTGATATCTGTATTGTTCTCCTAATAATGAACTGCTACTGCAGAAGGGAAAGCAGAAACATTATTTACTACTCATGAGATGGCCATTATTTAAACAGTCTTGTACAAACAGATGTGTTGTTATTTGACTCTGGCGGTTATGATGCCTTTTCTTTTTTATATCTTCCTTTTTTCCCTCCTGGAATCACCCTGTGGCCTGACATTTTAGCACAATCCTCTGCATTGTTCTAGCATTTAAATGCAACCTGTATTCCTTTTCCATTTAGGTCATGCAGGTTAATTGGCATTGTGCCCGCTGAGCTATTAATACTAGCTAGCATGCAGAGGAGTCTTTGTATGAAACTATCCTGCATTCAACTCATGATGCCTGTGGCTTTTTATGAGTTTCTAATGAAGTTACAAATGTAGGAAAAAGTACTTATGATCTTTGCTGGGTAAAAGAAAGGAATATTGTCTAACCTCCTTATGTCAATAAAAAAGCATAATAAGTGTTCCAAATGTAGGCTTCATAAGGTATTGTAAACAACCGGACCTTTAAATCAATGCCTCTCTCCAAAAGAAACCATAATTACCTCCTACTAATAAATTTAACAATAACCAACAACTTTAATTTTTGGTTGTTACACCACAAAGTACGGTGAGATTCCCGAGGGCACAATTCTGTAGTTGGCTTAGTGATTTGAATGTTTGCTTTTATAAAATAATTTAAAGTTTATAAAAGATATGGTTTTATTGATTGCTTTTTGCTGATTACTTGGGGATAAATTTGCTGCTTTCGAGAAAAGGTCATTTGTAGACATATTTTTCTATCATTTATATATTTTAATAAGTCAAATATAGTCATTAAAAAGATTTTATTATAACTATATGAGTTTCTATAGAGGTACTCCTTAGGTGTATTTTTGAGAAAATGGGCAGTCTCCCTTCTTCTGCACAGGTATACATGCCATATATGTGTGTACATATGTGTGTGATAGACATGGCTCTATTTATGTTTCTATTAGTACAATGAATAATACAAGAAGAAACTCGTCTTTTAACAAGTATGGTGTGAGTAGGGCTCAAATATAGAGTGAAGAAGAAGACGAATAAGGAGGAACAAAACAAAAAAGAAAAGAAAGAAAAATATTATCCTAGACTAAAAACATTTTAGTATATGGTTACTTTTATTCATTTATGTAAACTTAAATATGTATGTAAAAATAACATACTTTTATTTTTATTTAAATTGCTAAGATAATTCAAAAACGCAAACTAGTTAACCGTGTTTTAAAAACCTTGATGAGAGGAAATTTCTATGTAAATAATTAGTGAAAGCCAGTGGAATTCTCTGCAAACCTTAATGACACACATAGGATTGTACTGCCCATACATTTGACAATCAATAAAGAATACGCATTCATAGATGATAAAGGTGGAAAAGTTATTTTAATTTCTACCACTAGGGACTCTCTAAAGGAGGAATTTTTTTAAAAAATTATTTATTTATTTATTTATTTATTTATTTATTTATTTATTTATCTATCTATCATCTATCCTCTATCTATCTATCTATCTATCTATTGATTTATTCATGAGAGACGCAGAGAGAGAGAGAGGCAGAGACACAGGCAGAGGGAGAAGCAGGCTCGCCTCAAGAAGCCTGATGCAGGACTCGATCCCGGACCTTGGGATCACGTCCTGAGCTGAAGGCAGACACTCAATGGCCGAGTCACCCAGGCATCCCAGGAATTTTTTTAAATTCTTTTTATTTTTAGTTTGGGGAGCGTTCTTTGAAAGGCAGCCCTGGGAGGGTAAGGCTGGGTTTTGGATGGCTTGGTCTATGTAAAACAAAGAAGAGTTGACCCTTGAACAATACAGGGGCTATGGGTGCTGACTCCATGCAATCAATACAAATGTATAACTTCTGACTCTCCCAAAACTTAACTTCTATTAGCCTAGTGTTGATTGGGAGCCTTATCAATAATGCAAATATTCTATTAGCACATATTTTGTGTGTTATATGTATTATATACCGTATTCTTACAATTAGATACCATTTTCCTACAACAGAGTAAGCCAGAGGAAAGAAAATGTTACTAAGAGATTCATAAGGAAGAGAAAATACATTTACAGTGCTGTGCTGTATCTGTCAACAAATATCCACATATAAGTGGCCCCGCGCAGTTCAAACTCAAGTTATTCAAGGGTCAGCTGCAACAGCCACACTGTTATTCATAAAACACTAATAGGGAATTTTGAATTTGCTACTAGCCAGGAGAAATGGAGTGTGTGGAGGGAAGTAGTCATGTAACAGGACACATGAGGCTGAAAGGTGGCAGGAGAAAAATGCACAGAGGTGAAGAGGCCAAAGAACTTTTATAAAAAATAGCAGATGCACGCTTTTCAGATATATAAAAGTCCTTCACAGCCCAAAAATGTCACTGAAAGTTGCTGTGCATTAAAGTTTTTGAATGCAATGTCTTCAGAGAAAAATGAGAAAAAGTGCTTCAACTGTCCATCTGGGTCAGAGCTGTAAAGCAGAAAACAAATGCCCACAGAAGGAGGAGTTGAAGTAAGAATTAGTTCAGCAGAGGCCAGAATTGCTAATTCAAAGTTGCAAAGTGAAAATACAAACTATCAGAATCTTGCTTGTGTGTGTGTGTGTGTGTGTGTGTGTTTTGAAGATTTTATCTATTTATTGAGAGAGGGAGAGAGCACGTGCGGGGGGAGAGGGAGAAGCAGATTCTCTACTGTGCTGGGAGCCCAAGGCAGGGCTGGATCCCAGGACCCTACGATCATGACCACAGCCGGAGGCAGACCCTTCACTGACTGATCCATCCAGACGCCCCAGAAGTCTGCTCGTATTTTAAGTAGGACTTCCCACTGCTGCTCAATAACGTGGGAAATCTCAATAACCTCCAAGCTTCAGGCAAATAACTTTGTGTTTGCAGGTTGCTTCATACTTCTTTTGCAGAGTCTTCCCGCATTTTGTTTGTTGTGGTTGTTAGAGCTCCCTTGTTGGCGGCCACAGCCTACAAGACTACAGAGAACATCATCACTATTGCAGCTAGGAGGTCCATGCATTGGCCAAGGTTTTCAAAGGACAGACCTTAGAACAACATCCCTCAATTTTTCCTTGGAGCCTTCTCATTCTCGAAGTGCAATCCCTCATCCGGCTGCGTTAACATTGCCCAGACCTTGTTAGAAATGAAGAATCTCAGACCCACCCTAGACCTACTGAATCAGAATGCGTATTAACAACCCCACAAGGGTTTCCTATGTACATTAAAGTTTTAGAAGCACTACCGTAAAGTGCTGAGAGGCCAAATCCTCCATGTGCTCTATGCTGAAGTAAGATAAATGCTAATCTCCCCAGAGTTGTCATCTGGAATTGTGAGACCTTCTTTGTGCCTTGTGCCTCTTGTAAAAACAACTTACTTTCAGTTACAATTCCTCTCCCCTTAAGCCTCAGGCACAGGTTCATTGCCCCTGCTGGGGAACTATCACCCAAGACAGGTACCATGCTATCTTCTGCAGTCCTTTCCAATTCTCCCAGGCACCTGCACAGAAACCTTTTCAATTTTTTTTTCAGGTTAAAAACAATCTCTTTTGCAAATAACTCATGGTGGACTTACCAACTGCTCATCAGACAAGGCTAGAAACAGACTGAGTCAAAATCTGTCAGCACCACAGTCAATTATAAGGCGTAAGTCATTATAGTGTAATGGTTAGGAACATAGACTTCTAAAGCTGCGCTGCCTGTGTTTGGATCCCTGCTCCTTCACCTACTTTCCCTAAGATGTTGGGGAAGCTACAAAACATGTGTATTTTAATTCCCTCATCTATAAAATCAAAATAATTATATAGCACCTATACATTGATTGAGTTAATCCACGAACAATTTTTAGAATATTTCCAAGGATACCGAGCAGTAGATAATATTAAGTATTAGAAATATGTATTAGAGAATGTTAAATGATAAGCAAGTAGATAATATTAATGTTTCTCTTGCATAGGAATATGATTTAGGCACTGGCAGTGACCATGTTTCCCCTTTCCACTATAACTCTCTGTGGGTACTTTATACTAACAGAGTAGGAGCTGGAAAACCAGGTGATCTATATTGAGCTTTTCCCCACAGATCCATGAATATTAAAAACAAGCACATGGGTTGATTAAGCAATGAACTAGCCATTCATGTATCCAATCATGTGAGTGGTAGGCCAGGGCCTTCTTGCACTCATATTCAACGAATAATTATTGAGTTCCTAATATGTGTCATGACTATGTCGCTGCCTGGGAATGCAGCAGTGACAATAATTAGTCTCTATCTTCAAAAAGTATATAGGTTAGTAGGAAGATAATCATGCAAA
This sequence comes from Canis lupus dingo, assembly GCF_003254725.2. Taxonomy (NCBI): domain Eukaryota; kingdom Metazoa; phylum Chordata; class Mammalia; order Carnivora; family Canidae; genus Canis; species Canis lupus. The sequence goes on from NC_064278.1 coordinate 1,584,568, forward strand.
TTAAAAATTGTAAAAACACTAATAGTAATGAGTATCATGTATAAGATACATGGGAAAAGAGCTGAAGATTTTAGATTAATTTGTAAGAGCCACATAGAGTGTCACAAAACAGACATTAATCTAAGACTTGAAAGAAGACTAAGGTTTTTCTGGTACTAAATCAGGTTGAGTACTTCAGAGAAAAGGGTTACAAATGCAGAGACAGCGTTACCTCACTGTGTACGGTGCACTGTGATTTGGAGACTACAAATATTTCAACATTTCTGGAGCATTAGAGTAGGGATGGTGGTGGGAAAGTGGGCCAAACAACAAAGGATCTGCATGTCGTGTAGTAAGCATGAACATTTACCTTTCAGTATGAGAACCAGTGAAGAATTTTGAACAAGGTCCTGGCATGATGTGATTTGCATGAGAGTCTCCCTGACAGGTGATAGCTGGAAGGACTCAGGTACTGGGATCCAGCGAGACAGCTGTGGGTGTTCAGGCAAGAGATGATGAGTTCTTCAGATAGAAGGAAGCTAGTGGGGTAGAGGGAGCAGTTAGGGAATGTGTAAAGGGGAAAACTGCCTCAACCTTGTGATTGCCCGCGTGCTGTAAATGTGGATGCATGAGGAAAGAAGCAGTTCTGTGTTTCTAGATAGCTGATGTAGACTGGATGGTGGAATGACATAAAGGTAACTTCACTTCCCTTCTGGCCTGAAACGTTCAACATAGTGGATGGACTTTCCTCTAAAAGATCACTTCAAAAATGTGCAGAAATGACCTACATGAGAGGTGGTTACCTGCCCTTTCTCTATCGGAACACATTAGTATGACTCACACTAGTCATCACACTGAAACATACCGTAACAGCAGGATGTTAGAAGTAGAGATCATATGCATACATTGGGGTTTGGAAGACAGAGTGTGAGAGCTCTCCTCCAGGAAAAGCAGCTGGCTCTACTGGATGTTGGGGTGGGGGGCAGATAGACAAGTAACCACGCAAACAGACACACACTCTGTGTAAAGGAATAAAATGATAGCAGAAGTGATGAGTAAATTAAAATTCCTAAGAAAGAAAACAAAAGTCAAAAAGATCTAAAACTGTCCACACTCTGATTGTGGGTCCCCATGAGTGAATCGCAGGCAATGGATAAAAGTAATAGGAAATAACATATACTTGATAAACAAAAAACATTTTAATATTTACATAACATTAATACAATAAATATGTTTGTTATAATATATACTGTATATGCTATGGTATGATATGATATAAATAATAGTAAACAATGAGACTTCTAGAACATAGATATGTTAATAAGAGATAGAGACAGTTGGCATCAGAAGTTCGTTAATCAACAGTATTTGCATTTATACTAGGTCATCACCAAAGAGAAACACAAAGAGATCAAGGTTAACTTCTCTCCTGTGAGTGTCGGTATTTAAACATTTTTCTTCATTCTCTTGGAATATGTGAAATTTTAAATATTCTTCTTTTAGGATTTTTAATATGCAGCTTATCTTCTTCCTGATACTTGACAAAGTATTTCAGGAAATTATTGAAAATTTTATTTTATTTTATTTTTTTATTTTATTTTTTATTTTATTTTTATTTTTTTAAATTTTTTTTAAATTTTTATTTATTTATGATAGTCACAGAGAGAGAGAGAGAGGCAGAGACACAGGCAGAGGGAGAAGCAGGCTCCATGCACCGCGAGCCTGATGTGGGATTCGATCCCGGGTCTCCAGGATCACGCCCTGGGCCAAAGGCAGGCGCCAAACCGCTGCGCCACCCAGGGATCTCCTGAAAATTTTAAATAAATTTTAAATAAACTATAGAATTATTCTCAGAAACATTTATCAAACCCTGGCTTATAAACCTTCAGAATACTACTAACTACATATTAATAATGGTGATAAAGAATGAACTATTGATTTTTAGATACATAGATTAGCTTTAAAAATATTGTACTCACTAGGGATCTAAATTGCATAAAATCCACGTGGACTACTTTAATTATTCACATAAAAATTCTATTCATTTCTTTAAAATTGATTATGGTGATCCCTGTATCTGGCATGAGATGGTTTTAGGAACTTGAAGAATTTTTCAGTTGATCCCAGCAAACATTTATGTAACACCAACCACGTGTTGGATAATAAGGCACAGAGATGAGACATGATTGCTGAGCACTGAGAACTCCCAGTTTGGGTGGCCAGTGTAGACATGCAGGTCACAAGTATAATTCACTGTGTTCGGTGGAATCTCCTGTAAGGCACCAGCTTTATGAGGGTAACAATAAATAATAGTTACGGGCTAGTTTTTTTCTTTATCAGGCACTAGATATGACATTACCTATAGTTATCACAAAAACACTATTAGGCAGGTTTTCTTTTGCCTTTTACAGATAAAGAAAAAGGAAGATTAAAGAGGTAATAAATAGCTTGTTGATGTCATACGCCGGGAAAGGATGGGTGGAGTCAGGATTACGCTGCAGGGCTAGCTGACTGTGCTTATGACTTCATAAATTACCTGAAATCTCTACTCCATGAATCTATTTTTTTAATCAAAATGATATAAAGACAATTTATATGTTTTATAGTTATTTTCTAGGATTATGTAAATAATTTCTATGTAATTAATTCATTAAAACAGCTATATCTGTACAAAATCAAAATCAACTCTAGATTGTTTATCCATAAATTGTCTACTATATTTGAGAAATCAAAGACTTTGTTTTGGTGACACTTTTTTGAAACCGTGGAGCTTATTTTGTGTCTTTCTGTCTTCACTGGGATTTGATGAGCTACAATTAAGTCTGTCCCTTTTAAAATCTCTTGACCCTAAGAAATTGCCTCCTCTGTAAAGTGGAGCAAAGCAGGACATAAGCCCTACAGCTAGGTGTAGACAGCTCTAAGAGGAATGGAGAGAGACATTGGCCACTGTTAATGGGGATCTGAATCATTTGGCACTAAAATGAAATTCATCAGAATATGTTCCCCAAACTATGGGCTGAAAATGTATAACACATTGTCAATTTGAGATAGTAATACACATTTTTTTTGTTATAATAATTTATCTGAAGCAATGCAATCATTTGTTGCCTTCATAAAGGCAGCCCTATCAAAAACAGAATTGATTTTACCCCATTTTGACTTGAATTCCTTCTTAGGTGTTTAAACAGTGTAAATTCTCTCTTTCCATCTTTTTGGATTTACTCTGTGTTATTCAACCTTGAATAAAAGTTTTCACTACCTGAATACCTCTTCGCCTCTGTTACAACAATAGCTAGCAATTCCCCTCTGGGACTGTCAAAGTGAGAGTTTCCTGGCTAGTATCCATTCCTTGAGGTCAAGTAATATTGGATAAATGGGAACATTCACACACGTTTGATGGAAAGGTTTTATGACACAGCCTTTCTGGAGGGTAGTTTTACATTATATTTCCAAAATTAAAGCATACTTATCCCCTAAGCAATTTTCTTTGTGGGAATACATCTAATGAAAAATATGGAAGAAAGCATGAATAAATATGGAGAGATATATTCATCAAATAAATATTGATATTTGCAATAATACATGGGGAAAATAATGTTTATTAAAAATTGAATGGTTATCATTAATATAAGTGATATGATTAATAATATTAACACTGTCATATACAAACCAGCACTATAAACATGATGCACCTTCTAGTCCTTACGATAATATCATAAGGATCTATGAGGCAAATATCTATGCAGTCTAATAAAACTTATAGTTGTTTAATTTAGACTTGAAATATATATGTATTTTCAATAAACAAATGTTACCAGTATATTTCCAAGTGCATAAGTTAGATTTCATTTGTATATCTCCATCGAGATGCAGACCATTTCCATTACCACGGGGATCCCTGATGTTGGACCTCATCCACATCCCTTCTGCCCACGCTGTCCATGATCCCTGGTAACTTCTAACCTGTTCTGTAATTTTGTCATCACAAAATGGTAAGTAAATGAAAATGTAGAGGTGCCCGGGTGGCTCAGTCAGTTAAATGTCTGCCTTCAGCTCAGGTCATGATTCCAGGGTCCCGGGACCAAGTCCAGCATTGGGATCCCTGGTTTCTGGGGAACCTGCTTCTCCCTTTCCCTCTGCCTGCTGCTCCCCCAGCTTATGCTCTTGCTCTCTCTGTCAAGTAAATAAATAAAATCTTTTTAAAAATAAATAAAAATATACAGAATGTAATCTTTGGGGATTAGCTTTTTCATCAAGAATTCTCTGGAAATTCACTTATTTATTGCTTGTATCAAAAGTGTGTTCCTTTTATTGCTAAGTGGTAGTCCATGTATGAATGTTAACACGATTTAATTATTCTCTCCTTGAAACACTTCTGAGTTGTTTCTGGTTTTGAGCTATTATGGATAAAATTGCTATGAACATTTGTGTGCAGATTTTTGTGTGAACATAAGCTCTTATTTCTCTGGGGTAATTGTCCAGGAATATAATTTTTAGGTCATATGGTAGTTCCATGTTTAGTTTTTATTTTTTTATTTTTATTTATTTATTTATTTTTTTTATGATAGGCACACAGTGAGAGAGAGAGAGGCAGAGACACAGACAGAGGGAGAAGCAGGCTCCATGCACCGGGAGCCCGATGTGGGACTCGATCCCGGGTCTCCAGGATCGCGCCCTGGGCCAAAGGCAGGCGCCAAACCGCTGCGCCACCCAGGGATCCCCCATGTTTAGTTTTTAAAGAAATTGTTAACCTGTGTTCCAGAGTCATATTATTGTATGTTCCCACCAGCAATATATAAGTTAACCAGGATTCCTTCCCAGCATTTGTTTTTGTCCCTAGTTCTCTTTGCCGACATTTTTTTTGGGGGGGGAGAGGGTTGCGATATTTTTTATTTTAGTCATCCTGATAGGTATTGTACCTCACTGAAGGTTTAACTTGCATTTTCCTAATAGCTGAATGATGTCAAACATCTTCAAATGTGCTTATTTGCCTTCTGTACCTTCTCCTCAGTGAAATGTCTGTTCAAGTCTCTGTCCACTTTCATATTTGTTTTTTTAATGTTTCAAATTTTTATTAAATTCTAGTTAGTTAATATATAGGGTAATACGGGTTTCAGGAATAGAAACAGTGATTTTCTATTCCTGAATAGTGATTCATCACAGATATAACACTGTGCTTATCACAAGTGCCCTCCTTGACGTCCATCATCCCTTTAGCCCATGCCCTGCCCACCTCCCCATCAGCAGCCCTCAGTTTGTCATCATTGAGTCTTTTTTATGTTTTTTTTTGACAGTTGAGTTTTAAGAATTCTTTATTATGTACTAGATAATAATCCTCTGTCAAATATAACATTTGCAAATATTTTCTTTCAGTTTGTATGTTTTCTTCTCATCTCCTTTACATGGATCTCTTGAGAACAAAAGTTCTTAATTTTGATAATGTTTAATTTATTGATATTTCTTTTATGGATCCTATTTGTGGTGTCCAGTCTAAAACATTTTGCCTTGCATTAAGATCCCAAATATTTTGTGTTGTTTTAATCTAGAACTTTTATAGTTTTCTGTTTTATATGTATGTCTGTGATCCATTTTGAGTCAGTTTGGTATAAGGAATGTATAAGGAAGGAGGCATAGATTGAGATTTATTATTATTATTATTATTATTATTATTATTAATTATTATTATTATATTTTGCATGGGGATCTTCACTTGCCCTAACACTGCTTATTAAAAATGCTACAATTTTGTTTACTGTAACTGAATACGTCTTGAAATCAGGTGGATTAAATTTTACCTTTTGGGGATTCACTAAGCTTCCTGAATCTGTAGAATTGTCTTTTGTCAAGTTTGGAACATTTTAGCCATTACTGCTTCGAGTACTTTTTTGCATTTTTATTGTATTATATTTTTTCAGTTATTGAATTTCTTCTGTTCTAAAATATCCATTTGTCTTTTTATTATATCTTCTACTTCTTTACTGAGCCTTTTCATTTATTTGCTAAGGTTCTACTTTTTTTTTTAAGGTTCTACTTTTTATTTCATTCAAAAAAGTTCATAATTTCTCTCTGAGCATTTTTGATGGCTGTCTTAAAATCCTTGTTGGATAATTCAAACATCTCTGTCATTTGGATATTAGCACTGAGTGCCTTTTATCATTTAGTTTGGAATCTTCCTAGTTCTTGGAAGCCTGATTGGCTTTTAATTGAAACTTGGATACTTTTGGTATTGTATTTTGAGACTCTGGATCTTATTTAAAACTTGCATTTTAGCTGGGTTTCTCTGGCATTGCCCTGGCAGGGAAATGGGGAAATTGCCTTGTTACTACTGCCTTCTAGGAATGCAAGTCCAGGTCCCAAATTGACATCAATTGATTCCAGGTAAGAGTAATAGTTCTGGCTCACCAGTAGAACACACTGGCTGAGAAGTAGAGAAGTGCCTCATTACGCCTCCTCATGTACCCTCACTACCAACCAGTGGGAAGAGGACTCATTGTCGTTATGTTGAAGTGAAACTCCTGACTTTCTCTAGGATTCCTCTAACGCCACTGTCAGTAGTGTGGCACCTCATTACTGCCGGCTGGTGCTTGAAGCTCAGGTTCCCCATGTGGTTTCCGTTGTCACTGAAGGTCATCATTCCCACCCAGTGTGGATGAAAGTCCCACCTCTCTACACACCCTCTTCTGATATCATCCTCCCCGACCCGTCTCTCTACCAGCTGGAGGATTGGGTTGTTTCCCAACTGCCTTCTCAGGGTGGAAGTCTAGGTTCCCCACTCAGATTCTATTGTCATGCAGGCAGATGGGCCACAGCTTTTTCTTTGTTGTTTGGTTGAAGTAGAGCAGTTATTCAGTATCATCTAAAACTTTCTGTCTTACAAAGAAGATGCTCTTTTTCTGGTCTGTTGGCTGGGGAAAGCAGGCTTTTTGCATGTTTTTGATTTCTCCTTATTTGGCATTTCTTGTCACCAGCTTTTTCATTTCCATGTCTGATACACATGAAGTGAACGTAACCAGTAAACTTACCACTGTGTCATTCTTTAGATCCCAAGGCCCCTCACCCATCTACATTCTTCCATCTGCCTTTGAGAGTCTCCTTATGTCTATTTCATATATAACATCCATATTTTTTAGTTATACTGGTGGTAGGAATAGGCAAAATCCAGTCCATCTTACTCGAAGCTAAAATCCTATAAAGTTATTTTATTATATATCTCAAACAGAATTGGTGAGTTAAAATATCATCACCTTTCAACTGTTCTTTAGCTTTTATTATAGAGATTTCCCATTTCCTGACATCCATAGAAGTAGAAAAAAATCTATAAGATTCCCCACAACCAAATATCTGTTTACCATAATGTTTAGCTAATACAGGAAAGGTTAGAATAAATAATACTTGAGTTCTTCCTCATATTTACAAGTTTTCAATGTGATGCCCTGATCATCCAGTATCCTCCAAAAGGAAAAATAAGAGTTTAAGGGTTTTTTTTCCTATTATTATCATATGGATTTAAATATATTTGAAGAGGTTTAACCTATTGCAGGTTTTTTGTTGTTGTTGTTGGGTTTTTTTGCAGTTCAAAGTATCCTATTTTTATAGTGGAAGTCAAGTTCAATTGATTCCTTACTTCTTTTTACCTTTTGCTTTGTCTATTACTATATTACTAAGTACTTTAAAACTTAGTAGCAATAAATAAAAAGTCTTCACCATCTTGCATAGTTTCTGTTCAATAATTCAGAAACAACTCAGCTGAGTAATTCTGGATTGAGATCTCTTATGAATGTACAGTCAAGACAATTGTCTGAACTGCAATCATCTGAAGACTTGAATGAAAACGAGGACTCACTTTTGTGTTGGCCTACTCATAGTTTGCAAGTTTGTGTTTACTGTTGACAGGAGGCCTCAATTCCTCGTCACATGGATCTCTCTAGAGGGTTCTTAAGATATAGTAGGTGGCTTCCCCCAGAACAACTCATTTCAGAAAGAGCAAGGCCCAAGTACCAATGTCTTTTATGACATAGACTCAGAATACACACACAATTATTTCTACATACCCTGTTGATTACATGAGCCTGCTCTCCTCACTGTTGGGGGAGCTACATAAGCACATGACAAGATATGCAAGTCATTGGCAGTCCTTTTGGAGGCAGGTTAGCATCTACATCTCTAGTAGTCTTGAAAGCACCCTTACTTTCTATTATACTGAGAACTTTCAGGCTCATTTTCTTTGTTTCTTTCCTCAGACATGGAGCCACTGATTTTTCCATGGGATCTTGACTTATTTTAATGGAAAAAAACATGCATATAGTATAAGTTGAGACCTAGGGATATTCACTATATGGGATAGTCTGCTTTATTTATTTATTTATTTTTAAAATATTTAATTTATTTATTCATGAGAAACAGAGAGAGAAAGAGAGAGAGAGACAGAGAGAGAGAGAGAGAGAGAGGCAGAGACACAAGCAGAGGGAGAAGCAGGGTCCATGCAGGGAGCCCGACGTGGGACTCTATCCCGGGACTCCAGGATCATGCCCTGGGCCAAAGGCGGCACTAAACCGCTGAGCCACCCAGGCTGCCTGGATAGTCTGTTTTATAATAAAAAAAAGATTTTTACTTCTTTTAGCAAATATTAACATGAAGAGGTAATGCAAAACAGATTTTTTTCATGAATTAAATTTTTGGAGAATTTTGGTTAGATTTTATTTCAGAATTTTGTTCCTTTATTTCTTTTATGACATTTAGACTTACAGTTTATTTATTCATTTTTTAAAGATTGTATTTATTTATTCATGAGAGACACAGTGAGAAAGAGAGAGGCAGAGACACAGGCAGAGGGAGAAGGAGGCTCCGCGCAGGGAGCCCGACCCGGGACTCGATCCCTAGTCTTCAGGATCACACCCTGGGCCGAAGGTGGCGCTAAACCGCTGAGCCCCTCAGGCTGTCCTAGACTTACAGTTTAGATTCTCATTCCCTCAATCAAAACAAAATATGGATATAAACATTATCATATTTTAGTTTTGACAAAAATTTAGATCATTTTAACTATTAGATCATATTTAGTTATTTAGGTCATTATTTAGTTAAAATAATCTGGAATCATAAAAATGGCAGAAAGGTAACATGGGCCAGAAATGAATATTGTGATAGCCCCTAGACCTAGAAAACAGAAGTCAGTTAAATATTTATATTTACATAGCCCAAAAATTTATGTGGTAGAGGACCAAATCTCTAATTATTGTTGCTAATATATGGCAGGATAATTCTACATAACTCAATTCCTATTTTATGATGCATTATTTTTGTTGAATGATGGTTTGTTCAACTTAAGTTCATTTCACACCTAGATTGATGAGAATTTCATTTCAAAGTACTGATAGGTTCTTGCATAATTTCTACACTATTTTTATTTTCCAGGGTGTTTCATTATCAACTTCTAAATATGGAAGCTATTTCTTCAAAAACATGTTGTGTATTAAAATGCCAGAATACAAATGTGATATTATTCACACATTAAAACTATGAGTTACTCAGTGGTAACCTAATATTTGAATGAGAGATAATGTAGACTTCTTTTTTCTTTTTCTTTCTTTGTTTTATTTATTTATTTTTTTGTATAATAACCTACCACTGCTGATCATTTCTTACCTCTTGTTGCAGAAGAATAACTAAGACCAGCATGTAATCCAATATCTCCCATACTGAGTTGACTGTTAGATTTATGAGAGATCATAGCTGTTACTATGGGCTATTCCTTTTACTCAACTTTTGTAAATAATTGCTTTATTACCTTAACTAAAGACCCTCTGACTGTACATTAACCTCCATCTCCAACATACTCAGAAACATCAGACTTGGACAGCAAGAAGACTTTTTTATTTGAAGATTACAATGAGACATTGGAAATTGAAATTTAACAATCTCTTTTTGTAATAATGTCAAAAATATGAAAAATTTAAGGATTTTTATGTCAAAAACTATAAAATATTGTGGAGACAAGGTAGACCTAAGTGAAGGGAAACATGTATGATGTTTGGGAATTGGGAGAAAAAAATACGTTCAACTATCAAATTGGTTCCAAAACGACTTGAAAATCAATGCAATCTCAATCAAAATTCCATATTTTTAAAAATTGGCCACTCAGTTATAAAATTTATATGGAAAAGCATCAGAGTGGAAAACAATTTTTAAAGGTATAAATTGGAGGATACAAATTAATGGACTTTAAGACTTAGCTATAAATGAAGACATCTGCAGAAAAAACAGTAGCTGAGAAAATTCAAGGCAGTGTCATTTTGGACATCAAAGAAACAAAATACAGAATAGAGAAATACCCTCATAAACATTTATTGATTTTTAACAATGAAATAAAAATAATTCAAAGGGAAAAAGTGTAGTTCTTTGAATAAAGGGCAGTACAGTAATTAGACTTTCATATGTAAAAATGAAATTAGCCTTTACCTTTATTTCACTCTATATACAAAATTAGCTTGAAGAACTTCTAATATAAAATGTGAACTATAATAATTTCAGTTGAAACATAAGAAAATTTTTGTACTTTGAATTAGGCAAAGATTTCTTGGGACAAAAAGAAAATGAACCATAAAGAAAAAAATAATAATTGAAACACCAAAATTAAAAAGTCTATTCTTCTTTTACCAAAGACATTGTAAAAAGAATAAGCATAGAAGCCATGGATAGGCAGAAACAGAAGAGAAAACCCTTGGACCTGATAGACTTGTATCTAAACTATGAAGAACACTACAATTCAACAATAAGAATAAGACTACCCAGTGAATTATGTGGCTGAAAAGGTGAACAAAAGAGCACATATGCATAGCAAATGAACTCATGAAAAGAGGCTCAGCATCAGTAATCATGAAGGAGATGCAAATTACACTCATACTGAGCTACTTCTACCTAGCCGCTATAATGCTAAAATGTAGAAATACGCAATTCCAGATCCTGGTGAGGATGCAGAGCACCTGGAACTCTCCTAAATTGTTTTGTGAAGGCAGTATAGTACAACACTTCCGAAAATGGTCTGTTTAAAAAACAAAATCTATCTTATTTAAAATCTATCTTATTATTTAAAAAAATACTTCATGTATTTGAGAGAGAGCATAAGCAGGAGGAGTGGCAGAGGGAGAAACAGACTCTCCGTTGAGCAGGAAGCCTGACTTGGGGCTCCATCCCAGGACCCTGAGTTCATGACCTGAGCCAAAGGCAGATGCTTAACCAACTGAGCCCCCCAGGGGTCCCTGGCAGTTATCTTATAAAGTTAACTATATTTCACTCAGCATAATACCCTCCAGTTCCTTCCATGTTGATGTAAATGGATCAAAGAAAGGTAATTATCATATGGTGTCACTCATATGTGGAATATAAGAAACAGCGCAGAGGACTGCAGAGCAAGGGAGGGAAAACTGAATAGGAAGTCATCAGAGAGGGAGGAAACCATGAGAGTGTATCAACCATAGGAAACAAACAGCGTGGAAGGGGAGGAGGTGGGTGCCGGAATGGGGTAATTTGGTGATGGGCTTTAAGGAGGGCTCATCACATGAGCACTGGGCACATGAGCACATGAGCACTGGGTGTTATACCCAACTGATAAATCACTGAATACTACATCTGAAACTAAATATGTACTTTAGGTTGCTTAATTGAATTTAAATTAAAAAAAAAAAAAACTATACACAGAACATAGGACCCCCGAAGATTCCACTTCTATGTATTTTCCCAGGAAAAATGAGAGCATATGTCTACATAAAGACCTGTACAGGGATCCCTGGGTGGCGCAGCGGTTTGGCGCCTGCCTTTGGCCCAGGGCGCGATCCTGGAGACCCGGGATCGAATCCCACATCGGGCTCCCGGTGCATGGAGCCTGCTTCTCCCTCTGTCTGTGTCTCTGCCTCTCTCTCTCTCTCTCTGTGACTATCATAAATAAATACAATTTAAAAAATAAGTAAATAAAAATTTAAAAAAAAATTAAAAAAAAAAAAGACCTGTACACAAATAGTTATAGCAGTTTGATTTATAACTGCCCCAAAGTGGCAACAGTCCAAATGACTATCAACACGAGAATGGATAAACAAATGTGGTATATCTACACCGCGGACTAGTTCTCGGTAATCAAATGGAATGAACTACTGGTGTACGTAACATTATAGATGGATCACTAAAGCATTCAGCAAGGTGAAAGAAATCAGATTGAGGGATCCCTGGGTGGCGCAGTGGTTTAGCGCCTGCCTTTGGCCCAGGGCGCGATCCTGGAGATCCGGGATCGAATCCCACGTCAGGCTCCCGGTGCATGGAGCCTGCTTCTCCCTCTGCCTGTGTCTCTGCGCCTCTCTCTCTCACTGTGTGCCTATCATAAAAAAAAAAAAAAAAAAAAAAAAATCAGATTGATAAAGTCATGTATTTTATGATTGTATTTATAAGGCATTATGGAAAAGACAAAACTATAGAGACAGAAATTAGATCAGTGATTTCCAGGGGCTTGGGATGGGTGGAGGGGATGGATTAGACCCTGCTGGGATATTTTGAGGTGAAATATACTCTGATTATTCCATAGTTTCAACACTGTATTCATTTGTTAAAATGCATGGAATTATATGTTTTTAGAAAGATGATTTTTATCAAATATGAATTATATTCCAAGAAATGTTACTTACACACATTAAATTAAAATAATCATAGTTCTTTGAAAATTGGGAAAGGTTTTTCCAAACACTGAATTTGATATAGGCTTTCTTGTTATTTATTTATGATTATCAGCCAATCACCAGTGGTATTTCACACAGCAGAGGAATTTGAAAGTAAATAATGTATTTTCTATCCCTTAGAAAAACACAATATAACAGATGTCGTTGTAACTAAAGACACTTGATTATTATCAAAGCTTAAAATAATGCCGTGAACAATCAGTGGTGTAATAAATGCTTTGAGGGTGGTAGTGCTATATATATATATATATATATATATATATATATATATATATATATATATTTAGATTTCTAAATCAGTATTTGCATTTTATTAGGATTCTTAAAATTAATTGAATAATGCTTCTAATTTTAGACTCCCTTTTCATCTCTGCAATACAAGAGGTAGAGAGCTTTCTAACATATCTTATTCTAAAATTTAGAAAAAGAACAAAATGCTTATTTAAGAAATGGATAAGCATTTGTTCTGAAACCAAATTTAATTTAAGGTTATTTTTCTGTTTGCATTAATTCGTAAGATGCAGGCTTACTATACATTAAAATTCAGGTTATATTGAGTAAATAAATCAGAATGACCGGCTTTTATTGTAAGGGGAAAGTGAAATGGGACTCTTCTTTGAAAGATCAGTATTAACTCCAGTTTATATTAAAATTTAAATCAAAATCAAAATATTTCTTTCTGTAAATACATCTAGAAAGCGTTGAGGTGATGTTAAAGCAAAGAAAATATCCCAATGTGTAACCAAAAGGCTTTTCAAGTCTTTTTTTTTTTTTAATCTGAAATACATTTTATCAAATTAAACACTTAAGGGAGGTGCTTTGGTGGCTCAGCAGATTAAGTGTCTGCCCTGGCTCAGGTCATGATCCAGAGTCCTGGGATTGAGTCCCATGTGGGACTCCATGCTCAGCCGGGAGTCGGCTTCTCCCTCTCCCTCTGCTCTCCTTCCTTTCTCTCACTCTCCCTCACTCTCTCTCAAATAAATAAATAAATAAATAAATAAATAAATAAATAAATCTTTCAAAAAAATTGAACACTTAAGGGACATTAGGAGTTAAAAATGTTTCTAACCTGTCAAACATTAAAGGAGGATATCTTTTAATTTAGGAATAGCCAGATACATATTTAAGATCACATTTTCATGTCATTACTAGTTTATTGAAATGCAGCTAATTTCTGTGCATTGACTGTATACCCTGCCACTTTGCTGAATTCCTCTATGAGTTCTAGCAATTTCAGAGTGGAGGTTTTTTTGTTTTTTCTGTTTGTTTTTTGTTTTTTGTTTTTTGTTTTTTTTTTGGTTTCCAAATAGAGTATTATGTCATCTGTGAAGAGACAGAGTTTAACTTCTTCTTTGCCAATTTGAATAAATTTTATTTCTTTTTGTTGCCTGACTGCTGAGGCTAGGACTTCTAGTACTATGTTGAATAGCAGTGGTGAGAGTGGACACCCCTGTCGTGTTCCTGATTTTAGGGGAAGTGCTTCCCCTAAGCTCCCAGTGCTTCCCCATTGAGAATGATCTTTGCTGTGGGCTTTTTGTAGATGGCTTTTAAGATGCTGAGGAATGTTCCCTCTAGCCCTACAGTCTGAAGAGTTTTGATCAGGAATGGAGGCTGTATTTTGTCAAATGCTTTCTCTGCATCTGTTGAGAGGATCCTATGGCTCTTGTTTTTTCTCTTGCTGATCTGATCAATCACATTGATTGCTTTACCAGTGTTGAGCCAGCCTTGCATCCCGGGGATAAATCCTACTTGGTCATGGTGAACAATCTTCTTAATGTATTGTTGGATCCTATTGGCTAGTATCTTGTTGAGAATTTTTGCATCCACGTTCATCAGGGATATTGGTCTATAATTCTCCTTTCTGGTGGGGTCCTTGTCTGATTTTGGAATTAAGGTGATGCTGGCCTCATAGAATAAGTTTGGAAATACTCCATCTCTTTCTATCTTCCCGAACAGCTCTAGTAGAATAGATATTGTTTCTTCTCTAAACGTTTGATAGAATTCCCCAGGGAAGCCATCTGGCCCTGGACTCTTGTGTCTTGGGAGGTTTTTGATGACTGCTTCAATTGCCTCCCAGGTTATTGGCCTGTTCAGGTTTTCTGTTTCTTCCTGTTCCAATTTTGGTCGTTTGTGGTTCTCCAGACATGCGACCATTTCTTCTAGATTGCCTAATTTATTGGCATATAGGTGCTCATAATATGTTTTTAAAATCGTTTGTATTTCCTTGGTGTGGGTGGTGATCTCTCCTTTCTCATTCATGATTCTATTAATTTGTGTCTTTTCTCTCTTCTTTTGAATAAGGCTGGCTAATGGTTTATCTATCTTATTAATGCTTTCAAAGAACCAACTCCTGGTTTTGTTGATCTGTTCCACAGTCCTTCTGGTCTCTATTTCATGGAGTTCTGCTCGAATCTTTATTAACTCTCTTCTTCTGCTGGGTGTAGGATCTATTTGCTGTTTTTTCTCCAGCTCCTTGAGGTGCAAGATTAGCTTTTGTATTTGAGTTCTTTCCAGTTTTTGGATGGATGCATGAATAGCGATGTATTTACCCCTCAGGACTGCTTTTGCTGCATCCCCAAGATTTTGAATGGTTGTATCTTCATTCTCATTAGTTTCCATGAACCTTTTAATTCTTCTCTAATTTCCTGGTTGACCCTTTCATCTTAAAGCAGGATGGTCCTTAACCTCCACGTGTTTGAAGTCCTTCCAAAATTCTTTTTGTAAAAAAAAAATAAAATAAAATAAAAATTCTTTTTGTGATTTAGTTCTAAGTTCAAAGCATTATGGTGCGAAAATATGCAGGGGACAATTCCAATCTTTCGGTACTGGTTAAGACCTGATTTGTGACCCGGTATGTGGTCTATTCTGGAGAAAGTTCCAGGTGCACTTGAGAAGAATGTCTATTCAGTTGCATTTGGATGCAAAGTTCTGTAAATATCTGTGAAATCCATCTGGTACAGTGTATCATGTAAAGCTCTTGTTTCTTTGGAGATGTTGTGCTGAGAAGATCTGTCGGTCATAGAAAGCGCTACGTTCAAGTCACCAAGTATAAGTGTATTATTAGCTCAGTATGTCTTAATTTCGGTTATTAATTGATTGATATACTTGGCAGCTCCCACATTTGGGGCATAAATATTGATGATTGTTAGGTCCTCTTGTGGGATAGATCCTTTAGTTTATCTGATATGAGGATGGCTACCCCTGCTTTCTTTTGAGGACCATTTGAATGGTACATGGTTCTCCACCCTTTCATTTTCAGGCTGGAGGTGTCCTTCTGTCTAAAACGAGTCTCTTGTAGACAGCAAATAGATGGGTCCTGCTTTTTTATCCAGTCTGAAACCCTGCGCCTTTTGATGGGGTCATTAAGCCCGTTCACGTTCAGAGTTACGATTGAAAGATAGAAGTTAGTGTCAACATGATACCTATTCAGTCCGTTTTTCGGATTGTTCCCTTGGGCCTCCTCTTTCTATTACAGGGTCCCCCTTAGTATTTCTTGCAGAGCCGGCTTGGTGGTCACCTGCCTATCTTGGAAGCTCTTGATCTCTCCTATTCTGAACGAGAGCCTTGCTGGATAGAGTATTGTGGCTGCATGTTCTTTTCATTTAGGACCCTGACTGTATCCCGCCAGCCCTTTCTGGCCTGCCAGGTCTCTGTGGAGACGTCTGCTGTTCATCTAATAGTTCTCCCCATATAACTTAGGGATCTCTTGTCTCCATGCCCTAAGGGTTTTCTCTTTATCTTTGGAATTTGCCATTTTTGCTATTAAATGTTGAGGGCTTGAATGGTTTTTATTGATTGGGGGGGGGGGGGAGTAACTCTCTGTCTCCTGGATCTGAATGCCTGTTTCCCTCCCCAAATTATGGAAGTTCTCAGATATGATTTGTTCAAATATGCTTTCTGGCCTCTGTCCATCTCGGTGCCTTCTGGATCCCGAATTATTTGTAGATTTTTCCTTCGGACGCTGTTATTTATTTCCCTAAAGCTTTCCTCATGGTCTTTTAATTGTTTTTACCTTTTTTCCTCTGCTTCCTTCCTTGCCATCAACTTGTCTCCTATGTCACTCACCCATTCTTGTACCTCATAACCCTCGGCCTTAGGACCTCCAGTTTGGATTGCATCTCATTTAATTGATTTTTTTATTTTGGCCTGATTAGATCTAAATTCTGCAGTCATGAAGTCTCTTGATTCCATTATGCTTTTTTCCAAAGCCACCAGTAGGTTTATAATTGTGCTTCTGAATTGGCTTTCTGACATGGAATTGTAATCCAAATTCTGTAACTGTGGCAGAGAGTACTGTTTCTGGTTCTTTCTGTTGCGTGAGTTTTTCTTTCTAGTCATTTTGCTCAGTGCCAGTGGCCTTCTGGGCGGCCTGCAGCAACAGTGTCAACCACGACCAAGTACATTTCACCCGGGATGATTCTGGGGAGATCAGAGACCAGAAACTGAAAACAAAGATCAGAAAGATACAAAACAAAAGGACCACTAAAGAGAAAAACAAATTTTAAAACAAAGTAGTAAAAAATAAAAGGCCAAGAATCCCAAAGAAGAAGAGAAAAAAAAAAAAAGAAAAAGAAAAAAAGGGGCGTATACTGTAAATCCGTCGACTTCCCCTGGAGCTTCCCAGCGCTGCTGGCCCCGGACCCGCTCTTCCGCGTCCTTCCCCTGGTCTCGGGGGAGGGGCTGCTGTGCTGACTCCCAGGTGTGTGCACCTGGGGAGATGCCCCCCGGGGTGCCGGGCTCAGTGGGAGCCGCTGACCCAGGACGCCCCTGTTCCTGGCGGCTGCTCCGTCCCAGGCACAGGTGACACCGGGAGGAGCAGCCCCAGGGGTGGCGGCCCCTCTCCAGCCCAGGGGTCAGCTCCCCAGTGGCCACCGCAGCTCCCAGTCCGCACTGGTCCGGGTGACCCGGGGGCGGGGGCGCTCACCTGCACAGCTCGGGGCGCCCGGCGGGAGCGTCCTCCCCATCCTGTGCCCTCCCCCTGCCCCCAGGCAGGAGGGTCCCCCATCCTGTGGCCCCCCACACCCCCTCCCAGAACCGCAGGAGGGGGGCTGTGCCCGCCGCGCCCTGGGGTCCCGGGCCTGCGCTGCTGGAAAGTCTGTGGGACAGAGGACTGTTTCTGCTTCTCTCTTTTGAGGTGAGGTTTTCCTTCTGGTCATTTTGCTCAGTGCAGAGTGGCCAGAAACCAGTTGTATTGGGAAAAGGAGAAAAAGAGAGAAGAGAAAAAGGAAAAAGAACAAAGAAGAAGAAAAAAAAAGAGAAAAAAGCAAGGGGGGGGGGGGCAGCAAAGAGCAAACAAACAGCAAGGGCGAGGCTGCCCTGTTCTGTGGACTGCCCATCCCTCCACCTCCCCTGGGGCGTCCCTGTGCTGCCTGGTCAGTCTCTGTCTCCTGGGGGCGGGGCCTGCTGTGCTGGTTCTCAGGTGTGTGCACCTGGGGGAGCTGCTCCGCCCCGCCGGGTGCCGGCTCAGTGGGAGCCGTTGATCCGTGAGGCCCTGCTCGCCCCAGGTACCAGGTGGCCCCAGGAGGCACAGCCACAGTGGCGCGGCCGCTCCCCAGCCCTGGAGTCGCTCGCGCAGTGGCCAGCGCAGCGCCCGGGCCGCAGGGGCCTGGATGCTCCGGGGTGGGGGGCGCTCACCTGCTCAGCCCGGCCGGGCCGCAGCGTCCTCGCTGTCCTGGGCCCTCCGGCAGCCGCCTGTCCCGGGGGAGGGGGTCCCGGGCTGTGTCCCCTGCGCCGCTGGAATCCGCTCCCGCCCCGCCAGGCGCTGCAGCCCTCCGGGGAGCTCGGCCGCGGGGTGGGGGCCCCGGCGCAGGTGCTCTAGGGGCCCCGGGGAGCCCGAGGGCCTCCCCGCCCTCCTGGGGTCCCGCCCCAACTCCCTGAGAGCTCCTGCTCCTCCGGGGGCCTCTCCTGTCCTGGGGCCCTCGCCCCCCACTTAGCCCGGCTGCTCGGGGCCTCCCCCTCGGAGGCCTTTTTATGTCCTGACCGTCCCCGTCGTCCTACCTTGCGAGAAGCGCGAACCCTCCTCTCGCGGCCTTCCAGCTGCTCTCTTCAAGTCTCAGGCCGAATTCGGAGGTTTTCGGGATGATGTGAAAGTTATCCAGGTAAGGTGGGGGCACAGGTGACCTGGGGACCCTCCTCTTCCGCCACATCGCCCCCTCCCCCATTCGGAGTGATCATCCACAGGGATATATTTATTGCCATCTGATCCCTCAGGTCATCAGCTTGGTGGCGTTCCCCCATGGCCCCCCGAAGGCTCTTCTCATTCGGCATCCCTCGCAGCTCCTGGCGGGAAGGTTCAGGCGCCCCCATGACACCCCCGAAGTACAAGACCTGAGGGGTCAGGCTCGGTTAGCGATTCCAGACAAGACAGTGTAAGTGTGTACACTGAGCCTGAGTGTGCAAGCTGGTGAATGTCTGGGACCACGGACATCAGAACAACAGAGACCTAAAAGTCCCCTCGTGCAGCAAGGAGCGTGTGCGGGTGTCTCCGGCCAAACCATTATTCTGGCCAGGGGGACCGATCCGTGACCGTCAGGTCCCAGCCAGGGCAGAGCGGCCACTAGGCCCCCGACCAGGAAGCCGGGGCCTTCAGGGACTGTCTGCCTTCCTGAGAGCTGCCCAGGGAGGTCCGGGCAGGCAGCAGACCCTAGCTCAGAAGCCAGCACAGGGGTTCACGGAACCTGGCCCAGGTGTGGCCTTCATGTAACACAAGTATCTCTCCCCCTCATGCACACCAAGAGGGAAAAGGACGTCAGAGGTCGCTGACAAGGACCCAGGAGGATTCCAGGCTTGGTCCGGGCCGAAGTTGGAACCCCGAGAGCGAGCCTGAGGCTGGAAAGCCCTGCCTGCCCCGATGCCATCCACTAATGACCTTCCCCTGGCCCCATGCCGCCCATGTGCAGCATCGGGTCTCTTTACGTGCGTCCCCACTTTGGTGTTGATGCAATTGCAGAGGTTGACCTAGACGACTCCACGCTCCGAATACTGGGAATGTCAAACCCCAAACCCAAGCCCAAATAATCCACATCAGAAAAAGTGGCAAGAAAATGTCCTCCTTCCTTTAAAATGTGCAAAGGGAGCCCCTGGCCTGGGCAGGAGGTGGTCCTGGCGGGCGGTCTCCTTCAGGCCCCCCAGGTCGTGGTGTTGCTGTTCCTGTGGAAGTCCCTGCACCCTCTAAATCTCAGCAGCCCTGAGGGGTGTCTCTGCTGTCTGCCCAAGTTCCTGACACTGTCCTCTGAGGAAGGGGGGCCTGGGGATGCCCTTCAGTAGCTGGGGAGGAGGCTGGATCCTCTACTTTTTCCCACGTACAGGAGTTGGTGACTCTAAGATTTCTCGTTTAAAAAGAGCATAAGAGGGTCGCCTGGGTGGCTCAGTGTCCGGGCGTCTGCCTTTGTCTCAGGTCCTGACCCTGGAGCCCTGGGTTTGAGGCCCATGACAGGCCCCCCACAGGGAGCCCGCCTCTCTCTGTGTGTCTCTCGTGAATAAAGAAAGAATATCTGGGGGAAAAAGATGGAAAAGGACTATGAGACTCTAATTCTTTTAGGTTACTATAGGACGTAAAAGACGCAAACTACTCCTGGACTGTAAAGCGGCTTTAATGTCACAACATTGAAGTCTTCCATTTACTGGTTAAGACAATGACATATCGTCCTCCCGATGGGTGAAGAGGCGGGAGGAAGTGGTGTCGCACAGACGGCCCGTCCCCTCGAGGCCCCTGCACCTCGGCTCAGGCCTGGGGGTGACTGCGGCCGGCCCCTCCTGTCTGGGGGCAGGCTCGGGGCTCCAGCTGGCAGGACAGGGTGTAGCTGAGGACAGAGGGACACGTGTGAGTGGAGCAGGAGCTTCGGTTCCGGAGTCTTCCCTGGGATTTCCAAGGACCTGGGGCCTGGAGCCCCAGCAGCAGGGCCGGAGGCCGCCCCGGGAGCCAAAGGAGAAGGATCCCCGAGGGGCCCCCCGAGCAGGCTCCCCTCCCGCCCTCAGCCCTGGGGGCCTCACCTCTCCTCCTCGCTGAGCCACGTCCCAGACTGGAACCAGGCCCGGAACGGCTGCTCGGGCTCTATGTGGTACCGACCCGCGGGCACCTGGAGCAGCAGGATCTCGGTCAGGACTCGGTACTCCTGGGCCCAGAGAGAGGCCGGGGGCATGAGGGGCCTGGGCGGGCGGCGAGGCCTTCGGGGCTGGTCTTGGACCCGTGGCGGCCCCATCCCGCACCCTCCCCCCGGCCCAGCTGGCTCTCAGAGGGGAGCACACCCCGCCCCGCCCTGGCCAGGTGTCCCTGATGGCCGTGCCGCTGGCCTGGCCACCTGCGGGGACTTCCCCTTCGTCAGGGAGCCATTCCGACCGCGTGACCATGCGGGGACGGAGGCCAGGCGAGGGCCTCCCGGGCCCCCTCTACAGCCCCAGCCGCCCCCTCCTCGGGAGCCCCGAGACAGCCTCACCTTGCTCTTCTTCCGGTGGTTGACCTCATTGCCCTGGAAAGCAGCAAGCACAGGCCATCAGGGAGAGGCCTCGGGTGCTCCTGGCTGCCGCCACCCCCTCACCGCCCTAGGGCCAGGCACGCAGGGCCCAGGACCCCGGGGACAGGCCTGCGATCCGGGCCAGGCCGCGGGAGCCAGGGAAAGGAGACCTGGGGGGCGGGTCTGGCGTCCCGGAGCGCAGGAGGGGAGGCCAGAGCCCCAGGTGGGCAGGGGACGCGAGGCTCGCTCGGTGCCCGCTCGGGCGGGGACCCTGACGTCACTCTGCCCCCACAGCAACCTCAAGGGACAGGCGGAGGCCACCCCAGCCTGACCTCGGCGGCTCGGCATTCGGGCCGCAGACTCGGTCTCGGGCCCCGTGACCCAGGCGCAGCCTCCCTCCACTCCTCCCACGCGTGGGCCCGGGACCCTCGCTCCCAGGGCAGCGGGGAGCCTGTCACGAGGGCAGACTTGCCAAGGACTGAGAGCTCGGGCTCGGCTCAGGGGCCCCGTGCTCCCCCACATCAGGACTGCGGCCGTCCCAGCCCCGGGCCCACGCACCTCCAGGTCCTCCTCCATGGCAGTATCCGGCGTGAACAGGTCGGTGAGGAAGGTGCCCAGGAAGGGGACGACACCCTGTGTCGGGGTGGGGTGTGGAGTGAGGCCCTGCTCTCGTGTCCACGGGGACCCTCCCCGGGACAGGTCAGCCCCCCGGCCCCCGCCCCAGCTCCCACGTGGTGCAGACCAGGACCCTTGGGGCCTCCCCTGGGCTCCCCCCCTCACCCTCCGAGAACACCAGCGTCCTCCTAAGCAGGTCAAGGGCGAGCTGCAGAGCATCGGGGTGTTGGTGGCCCGGGCCCTGCCCCAGAGACACGTTGTCTCCAGCTTTACAGACCCTCCTCCGGGTCCCTCCCATAGAGGGTTGTAGAAGCTGTGGCTACGGGAGGCAGAGCCGGGGTCGGAAGGCCCCACCAGTCCTCATTTGGGGGCTTCCAGCGTTCAGGGCAGAGCCCTCTCCTCTGGGCTCGGGGCCACGTATCCGGGCTCGCTCAGCTGCTGCTGCTGCCGCCTCTTCCATACTCTCTGCACGTTTGTCCCCAGGGCTCCGGGCTTAGCTGGCCGGTCCTGCAGGGCCAAGCACAGGTTCCTCAAGACCGGGACCACCTCGGGCCGCTTCTCCCACCATCTTGGACGTCAGACCCGGACATCCGACCCAAGGCAGAGGGTTGCGTGCTACGTCATCCTTAAGCCTGCCCTGAGCGGTTCTAGAACAACCTCAGCTCCAGCATTCACTCCCTGTGTGACCTGGAGCTTGCGGCCTGGCCACCCTGAGCCTGGCTCCTCACTGGGAGAGGGGAGAATTCCAGCTCCCTCCCTTGGTCTCCCGAGGACCCGGGGCCCTATTCCTACCATCCTTGTGGCCCTCATCCCATGCAAACCCCTCGCTGGGCGGAGGCCTGTCCTCTGGGCTCTCAAGTTCGGGAGAGGCCCCCATCTGGACCGGCTGGCGACAGGGAGCGTGTGTCCACCCCGGGGATCCTGGTCGAGCAGCAGCGGCTTCTCCACCCCTGGTGGATTTTCACCCCAGGCTGCTTCCACGATCACGCCGAGGCTCCACTCGCTGAAGGTCTGAAGATTGACCCGAAGGGGTGGGATGAGCCATGGAGCACCACGTGAAAGTGGCCTGGGCTCCAGCGATGGAATATCGCAATAGCACGTCCCCTCGGGCCTCATTTCAATGGGGGCACCACGATGGGGTGGAAATGCTTCAAGAGGCAGACGTGGTGTGAGGCTAGGACTTCCAGTACTATGTTGAATAGCAGTGGTGAGACTGGACATCCCTGTCTTGTTCCTGATCTTAGGGGAAGTGCTTCCCCTAAGCTCCCAGTGCCTCCCTGTTGAGAATGATCTTTGCTGTGGGCTTTTTGTAGCTGGCTTTTAAGATGCTGAGGAATGTTCCCTCTATCCCTACACTCTGAAGAGTTTTGATCAGGAATGGAGGCTGTATTTTGTCACATGTTTTTTCTTTATCAATTGATTGGATCATAGGTTTCTTGTCATTTCTTTTATTAATGTGGTGGATCACATTGATTGATTTGCAGATGTTGAACCACTCTTGCAGCCCAGGAATAAATCCCACTTGGTCGTGGTAAATAATCCTTTTAATGTCCTATTGGGTCCTATTGCAATATTTTGGTGAGAATATTTGCATCCATGTTCATCAGGGAGATTGATCTGTAATTCTCCTTTTTGGTGGGGTGTTTGTTTGGCTTTGGTATGAAGGTAATGCTGGCCTCATAGAAAGAGTCTGGAAGTTTTCCTTCCATTTCTATTTTTTGAAACAGCGTCAGAAGAATAGCTATTAATTCTTTAAATGTTTGGTGGAAGTCCCCTGGGAAGCCATCCCGGCCCAGTCTTATTTATTGTGAAATGTTTGAGAACTGATTCAATTTCCTTGCTGGTTATGGATCTGTTCAGGTTTTCTATTTCTTCCTGATTCGGTTTTGGTTTTTATACATCTCTAGGAAAGCACCCATTTCTTCCATACTGCCTAATTTGTTGGCATATAGTTGCTCATCATATGTTCTTATAATTGTTTGTATTTCTTCACTGTTAGTTGTGATCTCTCCTATTTCATTCCAGAAGAAAAAAGAAATTAAGGAGTCAGTCCCATTTACAGCTGCACCGAAAACCATAAGATACCTGGGAATAAACCTCACCAAAGAGGTAAAGGATCCGTACTCTAAAAACTACAGAGCACTTCTGAAGGAAATTGAGGAAGACACAAAGAAGTGGAAAAACATTCCATGTTCATGGATTAGAAGAATAAATATTGTGAAAATTCACCCAATTTCCTCTTAAACACCACCTCCTAATTTTAAGAAGGATTTTGTGATTAAACTAAGTATAGAAAGGCAACTATCCTCTCTTAGCTTCTTAGACCAAGTACATAATTTAGAATACTTGCTTCAGGTGACAAGAAACACAACTCAAAGTAGAAAAATACAAAATGTATAATATAATCAGACATGGTCTTAGTTCTGACTGTGTCCTATTAAATAACTACTGATAACTTTCACTTGGCATTTTTCACAATTTATATAAGTAAAAAGAGAGGTATACCTGCCTCATTTCTAGCACCTCTCCCTACTCTTCCCTTCCCACTCCCCCTCATTGCCTTCAGTTGGACTGTATGCCCCTCCCCTCATCAATCCTACGGCTAGGGGTATGTGTTGCTCTAATCTGTCATGCTGTGGTCCGATGTCCACTTCTAGCAAAAGGAGTAGAATCTTCTCTAGAAGCACAGAGACTACTGGTGCTTCCTCAAGGATATCAGTGGGAGGTTACTAGGGGAAATGCCAAATAAATACCAGATAGTGAAACAGCAGACGACTAATGTTTCTGATACTTACCAAGTGACAGGAATTATTATAAGTGCTTAATAGGTATTAATTTACTTGATATTTGGAAAAACTCCTATGGGATGCATCTTTAAAATGCTGAGGAAATGGAGAATTTAAGAAAGTGATAACTTGCCTGAAGTTACATGGATAGTAACAAAACTCATATTCCAACCTAGGCAATCTGGTTTCAGAGAAAACAAAACTTTTTTTGGACATTACGGAGAAAAGTTAAATGAAAAGAAGAAAATGTTTATTTCTAATATAAATCAAAATGGGAATAAGTAGTGAGGGAATTAGGGAAGATTGTGGAGGTCTAGGGAGTGTCCAAATCAGATATAAATTCAGAAAAACCCAGGAAAAAGGACAAATCCAGAAATCAAGCACACTGTGGCTTGACTTTTCCAAGTCAATCACAGGCTACTCTTCTGGAATAATCTCCAGTTCCTTACATTTTTTTTTTGAGAGTTTATTTATTTATTCATGAGAGACACACAGAGAGAGACAGAGACATGGGCAGATGGAGAAGCAGGATCCCCACAGGGACTCCTATGTAGGACTCAATCCCAGGACCTTGGGATCATGAGCGGAAGGCAGATGGTTGAGACCACTAACCC
The DNA here is from genome assembly GCF_003254725.2 of Canis lupus dingo. NCBI lineage: Eukaryota > Metazoa > Chordata > Mammalia > Carnivora > Canidae > Canis > Canis lupus. Next base: position 1,609,734 of record NC_064278.1, read on the forward strand.
ACCCAGGTGCTCCATCTCTGGCTCCTTTCATCAAGAAATTATGAAAACTTCCCTGAGATACAGACTGTATTTCTTGTGAGAAAAACTTTGGAGAATAGAAAGGCAAGATTTATATCATTAAAGGGTAGAAACATCATTGTCATTCTGGACCATTCTATAACTTGTGATAAAGCAGCTGGAAGCCAACAAATTAATACCAGAATTAATCCTCCCTAGGAGATAACTTGACGTACCCATTGTGGAACCAACCAAAAAAAGTCTAATTAAAAATATTTAATTTGTTCATGTAAGAAATATATACATCAACTAATAATGTGTCTGATTCATTTCAAAGCTCATCATAATCTCATACTATTTTCTAAATCCCTAATTATCTACCACTTCACCCCAGAATGTGAAATCTGCTCCATTCAGATCAGGCTCCTCATTCATCCTTCAACAGACCCTAGTAATTTTCACGTTGCTGACTTGTTTCTTTTTCTTGTACTATACTCTCTTGCTCTTCCCAAATTGTAGGATTTTTGAGGCCCACTTGAGATTATGAATTCTTTTACATTTACGTTGTCTTCCCTTGCTCTTGTCCTATTATATTTACATTTCATGCCATGACATCTACAACTATAACATTTATAGGTAAAGGGACATTAATCATGAAATGCAGCATGTCTTACAAAGTAGGAAATTAATAATAACAATAAAATACAGAATGAAATATAAGTGAATCCATGTATGCTTAAGATTTTTCAGTTAATATATAATTTTGTGTCAAAGTTTTCATGTAGAATATTATACATGCTTTTAAAATCTTTCTTTCCTCATTTCTGTTGCCCTTTTATTATGTATTCAGTAAGTATCTTTGTAGATCCAAATATTATAAAAACCAGATTAGTTAACTCATATAGTATTCCACTTTATGGATTTTCAACAAATATACATAAGTGAATATATATGTGCATATATGTGTATGCGTATATATGTATAGGTGTGTGTTTGTGTGTATTTTAACAAAGAGAATACATAAACATATATACATATATGTATACATATGAGAGCAAGGAAGAGTTGAGCATATGGTCTAGGAAGCTGAGAAGTACAAAGCTGAAGATGAAAAGTAGTGAGACAAGGTGTTTTCCAAGAATTTGCTTGAATACTATGCATTGAACATGAAAGCAACTGTTGAGGGCAAGATCAAGGATGAGGACAAAAAGATTCTTGACAAATGTAATGAAAGCATCAAGTGGCTTGATAAGAATCAGACTTCAGAGAAAGAAGAGTCTGAACATCAACAGCAAGAGCTGGGAAGTCTGCAATTACAGCCTTACCAAGTCCCAGGGTGTGAGAGGCTTGCCAGCAGGAATGCTGGGGAGTTCCCTGGTGGTGGAGGTCCTGCCCTGCTGGTGCCTCCTCTGGGTCCACCATTAAAAATGTTGATTAAGTCCATCTTAGCATAGACTAGCATTGTTTTACACCCAAAAACAAACAAACAAACAAACAAACAAATAAAATAAAAATTGAAGCACTCAAATTTGTAGCAAAGTCCATGGCAGTTTCAAAGTTGATGCTATAGCAAATATCTGGCCATTCTTGATACTTGAATATGGAATGTGTGCACAGGGAAAAGAAGTAACACTGCACTTTATGAGCACTGTATTGTAAGGGAAAGTGCAATGTCTTAAAACTGTATTTAAAAATGGCATAAACAAATAGGCAACATATAAAATCTATGCCCACACATATATATCTCTATATACGTATGTATACATGCGCATACTTCCAAATTTCACTTTTATTCACTCTTCCAAACAATACTTCACCAAACTGCAAAGAACTACAAAGAACTTCTTTGCAAGTTCCTCTCGTGCACATGTTGTGTTTCTAGAAGAAAAATGACCACCAAAATTGAATTGGTTATAGGTATTGCAAACACTTTCCCCAGACATGGATTTCCTTTTAATTTACAGGGATAAGGTTGCTGTGTTGTTTTCTCTTTCTGCATCGATGTCATAAAGATGCTTTCACATATTTTCTTATAAATGTTGCAGTATTTTGCTTTTACATATAGGTATTTAATTAATCTGGAATTTATTTTTGAGTGTGTATGAGGTAGGCATCTAGTTTATCATTCTGCATATGGAGAGTCAGTTGTCCTAGCATAATTTGTAGGAAGAGTGCATCTTTTCTTTGCTGATGTATAACACTGCTGCCAAAAACACCTTCCAGTATATTCAGAGGTCTGTTTATGCTACATTTTCATGATTTTTTGAGTCTTTTACCGGTCTATTTACATACCATAATATGTTTGGCTAATATTACTTTGAAACCCCCTAGTTTGGACATCTAATGGACAAGTTCCTGTAACTTGTTACTTTTCAAAATATCATGGCTACTCCTGTTTTCCCTTATATGCCTTTTAGATATCTTAGTAAGTTTCATGAAAAATCACGTTGATATTATTTTGGAGGTATGCTAAAATTTAGTCAATTTGGGGAGAATTATTATCTTTAAAATGTTTTTTTTTTTACATTCAACGTGGTATTATTTATTTTTTAAGATTTTATTTATTTATTCATGAGAGACACACAGAGAAAGAGACAGAGAGTGAGAGAGAGAGAGAGAGAGAGAGAGAGAGAGGCAGAGACACAGGCAGAGGGAGAAGCAGGCTCCATGCAGGGAGCCCAACGTGAGACTCAATCCTGGGACCCTAGGATCACGCCCTGGGCTGAAGGCGGCACTAAACCACTGGGCCACTGGGGCTGCTCCCAATGTGGTATTTCTCATTCTTTATTGCATCTTCTTTCATGCTCTTTAATAATGTTTTCTTAATTTATCTTTTATGATTTTGGACAACATTTCCTATCCTTACTTCTAGATTTGTTATAACAATTTGGATATTTAGAAAAAATTTTATTTTTAAAACTTATTTTGTTTTATTTTAGAAGATAATTTTAAAAGTTATATTATCTAACTAGTTCCTGGTGTGTGAAATAATATCAATTTTTACATTTGATTTTAGAGCTGACAATATTGTTGAAACATCTCATAAATTTTCAAGGTTTTTCGTTAGTTGTTTTCGGAGCTTGTGTGCTTAAAAATGTATTATTTATGAATAATCAGGGTTTTTTCAGTCATTAAGTCTCATTTCTTTCACTAATTAATTGAATTGACAAAAATATCATTTGATTCAATATTAAAGATGTATAGTTCTTTGGATTAATTAAAGAACTGATTTTTTTCAAATTCATTTTCATAATGTAGTTTATAGTACTTTCCTATAATTACTGTCTTCTCTTATGTCTTTATTTTTTTCTCTCTGTCTTTCTTATTTCTACATTGCTTTTTAACTTTTTATTGAAGAATGACATATACACTAATCATAAATGTATGACTTGATAAATTTTTACATATCGATATACCCAATTTTCCAACCAGTTGAATCAATTTGAACTCCTGTCAGCACTGTATGAGAATTCTAGATGTCTCCGTCCATGGTATATACTTGATATCACTAATCATTTTAATTATAGCCACTGTGATGGGGTATAATTGTTTCCTGGTTTTACTTGTCATTTCCCTGATGACTAATAATGTCACACATATTTTCATATGCATGCTGGATATTTATGGATATATTTTATATAAGTATGTTTACTGCATGGCTGTGACTTTCCTTTTCACTTTCTTATTATTGTCATTTGATGAACAGAGGTTATTTTTTACTTTTATGATAAATATTTTCTGCATCTTATTTTAAAAATCTATTACTATCCCAAGGTTATGAATTTATTGCTCTAGATTTTTCTCTAGCAGCCACTTGTTTTATGTTTAACGTTTAGGCCTCAAATCCATTTCAAAATAATTTTTATACATGGTTTGGGGCAATAGACAAAGTTTTGAGGTTTTTATATGAATATTTATTTTAGTACTATTTTTTGAGTACTATTTATTTGAAATCTTTTTCTCTTCACTGAATTGTAGTGGGTTTTTGGTTGTAAATCAAGTCACTGTAGGGGTCCCTGGGTGGCTTAGTTGGTTAAGTGTCTGCCTTCAGCTCACATCGTCATGATCCCAGGGTCCTGGGATGGAGCCTGGCATCAGCATTGGGATCCCTACTCAGTGGGGAGTCTGCTTCTCCCTCTGCCCCTTCCCTCTGCTCCTGCTCTCTGGCTCTCTCTCTCTGAAATAAATAAATAAATAAAATCTTTAAAAAAAAATAAATAACATTACTGTATATATGTAAGTCTATTTACAGACCCTTTTCTGTTCCGATGATTTACTTTCCTAAATACACCCCAATTACCATATTTTAAATATAATAATAATATGGAATAAATCCAGATGGCAATGGCATAAGTCTTTAGTCTTGTTATTCTTATATTTCTAAAATAATTTAGGTTTCTTGTTTTCCTTTCTGTGATGTTTTCTCTTTCCTGAGTGTTTTCAAGAGCCCCATTTTCCTATATTTATCATTTCTTTTTTTTTTTTTTTGGTCCTTTTCTATTGTAATTATTCTTGCAATTATCATTATTCCTCTTCTTCCTGCTTTATATATTATATTTGTTTTCTGTTGCTACCGTAAAAAAATCATCACAAACCAAGTGGCTTAAACCCACTCAATGCTTTTATAGTTGTATAGTCAGAAGCCCAGATGAGCTTTACTGATTCTGTTCTTGGTCTCACAAGGCCAAAATCCAGGTGCTGCCTTCTTATCTGAGGGAGAATCTGTTTCTAAACTAATTTACGGCATTGATAAAATTCAGTCTCTTGTGGTCATAGGGTCAGCCCTTCATTTCTATACTTCCATTTCTCTGCAGTGTGACAGCTAGGAGCCTCTCTCAGTTCTTTAATGTCACCAGTATTGCTGGCGTGGCCCCTCCATCCCCAAACCAGCAGCAGTGAGCCATGTTTTCCTTGTGCTTCAGATCTCTCTGACCTATCATATCTCTTCTTCCTCCAGAAACTTCTCCACTTTTAGGGACTCAGATGCAAAAGAGCACTTGTTGCACAATTTCACAAATGGAACATTAGAAAATCCAAATCTACAGCTCTATTGATCAGATAAGTGGTTTCTTGATCACAGGTAGAAGTTAGGATTGATTGAACAGGGTCTTGGGGGAACATTTTGGGATGATAGAAATATTCTATATATTGATTATGTTAGTGGTTAAAAGGTGTATATATTTGATAAAACTTCTGAGTTATTCACTCAAAATAGTTCAATTTATATAATGCAACATATACCTCAGTAAGTTGATTTCACAAAAAATATGGTTCACTGTTGTTCAGATGAGCAATATTAAGTTCAGTCATTTGTTTTGGAATATGTTGTCATAATGTACTAGGAAGAAAAGACAGCTATTATGTTCTAACTTTGTTTCACCCAGGGATGTTAGAAACCTTTTGGAAGAAATGGTATCAACAGAACAGATTTTTTTTTTTCAGATTATAAAACTGGGAAATGTTCAGAAAAGATTTAGTGTCCTTGAAAGCCTCAGACTGAGTCCCAGCAGAGAGAAAAGACACAAGAGAATCATTCCAGAGATTTGAAGTTCTGAGAGTTACAAATGTCTATATTAGATTATGCATTTGCTATGACTTTCTATCTGAAATTAATTATTTGGACTGTGCATTTGAAATATCTCTTCCTCAATTTTAATGACTTCTATGCCAAGAAATGCATAACATGTTTAAACAGGAATAATCTCTGAGAGGGTCAATTTCAAATCTGTTTTGTAAGTCCTACAACACATTTTCTATTTTGTGCTAAGGACAATATTATTGATTATCATGACCAATAGAACCCTGCCCAAATTAAAATGTCATGTTTTAAGAAATAATTGCCTTAAAGGAGTTCCCTTGACTTGATGTTTATAATGTTAGACAGCCTCAAAACAGCTTTTTAAAAATTTATAATTTTAAAAATTATGATATGTATAATATACAGTTTAATGTTTTAACAATTTTTAAGTGTATAATTTAGTGATATTAAGTACATTCACATTGTTTGTAACCATGACCACTATCCAGTTTTGGAAATTATTTTTATCTTCCCAAAGGATGCTTCATACCCATTAAACAGTAACTCACCATTCTCCTCAGCCCCTGCTTCCACCATTCTCCTTGACTCATCGGTGTGGATTTAGCTTATAAAGGAGAATCATACAATATTTTTCCTTTTTTTTTTTCTTTTTTTTTTTATATTTTTCCTTTTTGACTGCCTTATTTCACTTAGTATAAGTCTTAAAGTCACATTCATGTTGTAGCATGTGTCAGAATTTCTTTCCCTTTCTAAGCTGAATAATATTTCATTGTATGTATGTGTGTATATATGTATGTATCACATTTTGTTTGTCCATTCGTCTATCAATAGACTCTTGGGCCGCTTCAACATTTTGGCTACTGTGAAAAAGGGCTCTGTGAAGATTAGTATACAGATATCAGCTCAATACCTGCTTTCATTTATTTTAGGTATATACGCAGAAGTAGAATTACTGTGTTACTTGGAAATTATATATTTAATTTTTGAAGGATGAGCGTACCATTTTTCACAGGAGCTGCATCATTTGTCATTCCCACCAGTAAAGTAAAAGGGCACAAGGGTTCTAATTTTTGTACATTCTCATCAATACTTAATATTTTCTGTGTTTTAAAAAATATTTTATTTATTTATTCATGAGAGACACAGAGACAGAGAGAGAGAGAGGCAGAGGGAAATGCAGGCTCCCTGCAGGTATGCGGGAGTCGATCCCAGGTCTCCAGGATCATGCCCTGGGCCAAAAGCAGGTGCTAAACCACTGAGCCACCTGCGGATCCCCAATATTTTCTGTTTTTATGGGGGGTGTTATTTGCTTTTTTATACCAGTCATCAACATGGGCTTATATCATTGTGGCTTTGGTTTGCATCTCTCTAATGAGTAGTGATATTGAACATTTTTTCATTACTTGTTAACAATTTGTATATTTTCTTTGAAGAAATATTCATTCAAGCCCTTTGCCTGTTTTTAAATCAGGTTGTTGTTAAGTGGAAGAAGTTAACATATTCTGGATATTAATCATTCATCACAAATATGATATGCAAATATTTTCTTGCAGTCTAGTCTCTTCCTTCAGTTGCCTTTCCACTCTGTTGCTAGTGTCCTTTAACACACAAACATTTTTTATTCTGATGAAGTCTTATTTATCTATTTTTTTTCTGTTGCCTGTGCTTTGGTGTCCTATCTGATAAATTCTAAATAGTTTTTTTTTAATTGAACTGAAAAACCTATATATATATTTTATAAAGCATTGTGGAAAACATTTGAATTTCACTTGCACAAATGTAAAACTTAGCAATTAGGTCTGAGTCCTTTTTTTCAACAGTCAGGAATAAGTAAAAATATGTTGTCTGCTCTTAAATCTATCCTAAACTGAGATGTAGGCATTAAAATCAATTGTTAATGCCTGGTTTAAAGGTGATTATCAAGATAGTATAGACTGTGGGGTGGGTGTGTGTATGATGTTTAAGTTATTATCAAAATGTAGAGACAAAATTTTTAAAAAAATCTTAATAAAGAGGGATACATGGGTGGCTCAGTGGTTGAGCGTCTACCTTTGGGCTTGGATTGTAATCTGGGGGTCCTGAGATCGAGTCCCACGTCAGATTCCCCATACTGAGCCTGTTTTTCCCTCTGCCTATCTCTTTGCCTTTCTTATGAATGAATAAATGAATAAATAAAATCTTTTAAAAAATCTTAATAAAGAATTGACAACCTCAGGAATATATTTGTTCATGTTCATGTTTAAATATCTTGTTCTAGTTGGTTAATTATATGCAAAAGAATTCCTTAAGGCAAAATTTGTTGACATACCTGAACACCAGTGGAGTTGTCAAAAGCATGTTTAACAAAGGCTTTGAATATACGCACTGTAGTCTCTTCTAGATGAGACTCTCCTGTGTTCAGAGAGTGAAAGTAGTGTTGTAAACACATTCCTTACTCTTTAAATATGCTCTGGAGCAGTACACTTGATCTTAGCCAAAAGGCCGAGAAGCGATTGCTCTGGAGCAGTAATGGAGGCTTATCACATTCACCATTGTGCTAATCAGTCAACAAATGGATAGCGGCATAATACATTTCTCCTAAATGACTTTTTGTTTTTTCTCATGATAATACCTGTAACTTCCTTAAAAATTGTTAAATGTGGGATCCCTGGGTGGCCCACTAGTTAAGCGTCTGCCTTCGGCCCAGGGCATGACCCTGGGGTCCTGGATAGAGTCCCGCATCAAACTCCCCTGAGGGAGCCTGCTTCTCCCTCTGCCTGTGTCTCTGCCTCTCTCTCTCTGTGTCTCTCATGAATAAATAAATAAATAAAATCTTTTTAAAAATTGTTAAATGTTACTAAATCAACATATGGAAACAACATAAATTTCCATTAGTAGATGAATTGATAAAGAAGAGGTAGTATAAGACTGAAGAAAGAGAAATTAAGGAGTCAATCCCATTTACAATTGCACTCAAAAGCATAAGATACCTAGGAATAAACCTAACCAAAGATGTAAAGGATCTATACCCTCAAAACTATAGAACACTTCTGAAAGAAATTGAGGAAGACACAAAGAGATGGAAAAATATCCCATGCTCATGGATTGGCAGAATTAATATTGTGAAAATGTCAATGTTACCCAGGGCAATATACACGTTTAATGCAATCCCTATCAAAATACCATGGACTTTCTTCAGAGAGTTAGAACAAATTATTTTAAGATTTGTGTGGAATCAGAAAAGACCCCGAATAGCCAGGGGAATTTTAAAAAAAGAAAACCATATCTGGGGGCATCACAATGCCAGATTTCAGGTTGTACTACAAAGCTGTGGTCATCAAGACAGTGTGGTACTGGCACAAAAACAGACACATAGATCAATGGAACAGAATAGAGAACCCAGAAGTGGACCCTGAACTTTATGGTCAACTAATATTCGATAAAGGAGGAAAGACTATCCATTGGAAGAAAGACAGTCTCTTCAATAAACGGTGCTGGGAAAATTGGACATCCACATGCAGAAGAATGAAACTAGACCACTCTCTTTCACCATACACAAAGATAAACTCAAAATGGATGAAAGATCTAAATGTGAGACAAGATTCCATCAAAATCCTAGAGAAGAACACAGGCAACACTCTTTTTGAACTCGGCAGTAGTAACTTCTTGCAAGATACATCCGCGAAGGCAAAAGAAACAAAAGCAAAAATGAACGATTGGGACTTCATCAAGATAAGAAGCTTTTGCACAGCAAAGGATACAGTCAACAAAACTCAAAGACAACCTACAGAATGGGAGAAGAGATTTGCAAATGACGTATCAGATAAAGGGCTAGTTTCCAAGATCTATAAAGAACTTATCAAACTCAACACCAAAGAAACAAACAATCCAATCATGAAATGGGCAAAAGACATGAACAGAAATCTCACAGAGGAAGACATAGACATGGCCATCATGCATATGAGAAAATGCTCTGCATCACTTGCCATCAGGGAAATACAAATCAAAACCACAATGAGATACCACCTCACACTAGTGAGAATGGGGAAAATTAACAAGGCAGGAAACAACAAATGTTGGAGAGGATGCGGAGAAAGGGGAACCCTCTTACACTCTTGGTGGGAATGTGAACTGGTGCAGCCACTCTGGAAAACTGTGTGGAGGTTCCTCAAAGAGTTAAAAATAGACCTGCCCTACGACCCAGCAATTGCACTGTTGGGGATTTACCCCAAAGATACAAATGCAATGAAACGCCGGGACACCTGCACCCCGATGTTTATAGCAGCAATGGCCACGATAGCCAAACTGTGGAAGGAGCCTCGGTGTCCTACGAAAGATGAATGGATAAAGAAGATGTGGTTTATGTATACAATGGAATATTCCTCAGCCATTAGAAACGACAAATACCCACCATTTGCTTCAACGTGGATGGAACTGGAGGGTATTATGTTGAGTGAAGTAAGTCAGTCGGAGAAGGACAAACATTATATGTTCTCATTCATTTGGGGAATATAAATAATAGTGAAAGGGAATATAAGGGAAGGGAGAAGAAATGTGTGGGAAATATCAGAAAGGGAGACAGAACGTAAAGACTGCTAACTCTGGGAAATGAACTAGGGGTGGTAGAAGGGGAGGAGGGTGGGTGGTGGGAGTGAATGGGTGACGGGCACTGGGGGTTATTCTGTATGTTAGTAAATTGAACACCAATAAAAAATAAATTTAAAAAAAAGAAGAGGTAGTATACATATATACATGTATATAATGGAATATTGCTTAGCCATAAAAAATGAAATGAAACCTTGCCATTTCCAACAACATAGATGTGCCTAGAGGTATAATGCCAAGTGAAATAAATCAGTAGGAGAAAGACAAATGTCATGTGATTTCACTTATCTGTGGAATTTAAGAAATAAAACAAATGAATAAGCAAAGAAAGAGATATACAAACAACAACATAAAACCATACTCTTAAATACAGGGGACAAACTGATGGTAGGAGATGGGTGAAATAGATAAAGGGGATTAAGAGTACACTTATCCTATGAGAACTGAGAATCCTAAGAAACTGTTGAATCATTATTTTTTAAAATGTTATTAAATCAGCATTGAAAATAATTAAGCATCTTAGGATTTTATTATATGATATGCTATGTATATATATAATATTTAAAGAAATTCATGCAACCACTTCATTATGTTTAAAAAAATACTAACTTACTGTGTTAAATTTAAAAGTTAATATAGAACTTAATGATGGATTCTGTGGAAATGGAATTATAGTCTCAACTTTTAGCCCCTTCAAAAGCAATGTCCTAATATAGGTATATTATTTCAGCGTGATTGAAATGATTTATTTTGGTGTAAGCATAACTCACATTTATGGTATGTATGTACTAATAAAGTTATTAATATACTAAATCTGATTATTTAAAATACTGTATATATAGTCTATAAATGAGCAGTGAATAGTCACTGTCATTTTCTAAGTGTATATTTTTCTCTCAATTGGTCATTCAATTTATCTCATTATCATCTATTTGTCAAATTAGACTTACTTATAATTAATGTCATCTTCAATCAAACCTACACTTAAGTAGAACGATGTATAAAAAACAGAAGTTCTTTTTTAATACATGGAAAATACTTCAAGTTAAAATTCGAAGCCTTATGCCAAACATCATTCCTGCCTGTTAGTAGGTCGCATATGATATGAACTGAAGCAGAGTGGCTTACGTGCTCTCCGTGCTTACTGGCCAGACACTAGTAGTGGAGTGATCGCTCTACAATCACTATGTCAATGCTGACTTGCAGGTTAACGACAAAGGTTTCACTTAGCTCTTATTATGTAAGAGGCATCATGCTAAATAGTTTACCTTCATCATCACATTTGAGAAAACGTGGCTTAGAATGAATGCACATTAGAGCCATGTTTAAATTCAGGAGCTAAATAACCTGATTCTGTTAGTCTGTCATAAAAAAATGTAATAAATATCAACCAATTAGTATAGAAAAGTTTATGGTTAAAATCATGTCTTTAAAACCACCCTCCCCAACTCCAGTGTTCCTATCCTGGACAATATTCCAACAGTCTTTCTGTTATATTTTTTTCTCGTGATATTTTTTCCATAATTATAAAACAGTGCTTTGCTTTAATTTCTTATTTCATTAACTGGGGAAATACCTACTGATAACATCTTTAAAAAAAAATTTCGTTCATTTTACCCCTCCCTTTCTGTGCTCTTCTTTTTCTTTTTTTTTTTTTAAGATTTTATTTATTTATTCATGAGAGACACAGAGAGAGACAGAAAGAGAGGCAGAGTTGGAGAAGCAGGCTCCCTTCAGGGAACTCGATGTGGGACTGGATCCCGGAACCCCGGGATCATGCCCTGGGCAGAAGGCAGACGCTCAACCACCGAGCCACCCAGGTGTCCCTGTGTTCTTATTTTCTCAATGTTTGATAGTTATATTATTAATTTATTGGTACTGATTGCTTACATAACTTTAAATGCTATTTTGCATTATTATTTTGCATCATCTACATTTTATAGTATTTATTTACTCCCTGTTTTTGAATATGAGATAAATAGTGCTTCTGAAATCCTTTCTTTTTACTTCCCCCTTTCCATATACTATTTATATTTGCTTTAATTTTACATTGTCAAGGTAATTGATATTATATTGTATTCCTAATCCATCTAACTCTTTGCCCCTTGACTCTGAAAATTGAGAATAATTTGAGAAAATTTTTATTATTATTTTGATGAGGAATGGTTGTCCATCTCTAGTATGCTAAAGTTCAATTTCATTCTAACATAACTCTCCCTGAGTAGTGCAGTTAATCCACAGTCAGGCCTTCAGTTTACTGCATCCCTCATCCGTCACTTCAAACTGCATATACCTGCTAATTTAGAACCTTCATTCTCTCCTGGGTTCTCACCAACAGTTACATGCTTGCACCTTTTAACACCTATGCAGCAGACTCCTGCTTATAGCTTCTAGAAGTTTTAAAAATCTTGTCCTATAATAAGGACATTCCTTTCCATTGTCATTGCTGTTACAGATTTATTTATTTATTTATTTATTTATTTATTTATTTATTATTTATTTATTTATTTATTTATTTGTAAAACTATATTCTCCTTTCAGGAAGGTTTTGTGGCTGAAAGGAGGGCAATGCATTTTCACAATCCATCATTTTCAAAAGGAATCCATGAAAATTGTAACTCTGCTCAGCTGTGTCCATGGTCAAGGTTTCTTTTCTCTAAATGAATGGTGGTGATGGATTCAGCATCTTAGCTCTTTTTCAATTATGTCTAGATTGCAGTAGATATTTTCCAATGTCACTCTTCTAGGGAAAGTCAAGGAGATTGGGTCAATCCTTAGAGTAGCATGTAAACAGTAAGGTAGCACTACAGTAGGTCTTCCTGTCACGGCGAGTCAATAATCATTCAATATTCTTTTTACCTATACTCCTTACCTGCTCAATCAAGGTAAGTGCCTTAATTCTCATTATTAACACCTAAGAGTGATGTTGGATTTCCAATTATTGTTAACTTTCTATCTTATCTTGCTTAGGGAGACTAAAAAAAATTAAAGACCCATACTATTTTATTCTTCAGATATAACTGACCAGTAGAGGTTTATTACGTTTTTTAATGATAACAAGCACAAACATAAGATCACTATCCCTTACCAACCTCCCTGGAAAGAAAAAACACAATAAGATTCCATATCTACTGTTTCTCACATTAGACAAGCACTGAGATCCATAGAGCAATGTTGGCTTGAGGGAAAAGTAAGTAAAAGAGGAGAAACTTCAAAGCAGGACAGATGCCTCTTCTGTTCTGGAAGGAAACTAAGGTAATTAAAAAAAAAAAAAAAGAAAGAAAGATAAACTAAAATCAAAACAAAACAAAAATCCTGAACAGACAGGATTTAGACATCTATAGGACCTACTTTAATAAGTACAGAGTTCAGGGCTGGGCAAAGGGGAAATGTGTCTTTGCGCATTTTGGACTTCTTTCTTAGAGCCAGGATTACAGGGATGAAAACAAATCAACGAAAATAAAAAATATATCAGAATATGGTCCAGCACTAGGAAATGTTAAAGACAAAAGAAAAAAAAAAATAGAAGCACTCTTGTTCTTTGCCCAGTACACAGATTGAGATGTTTGAACCAAGGAAGTGGGAAAACTCTGGGCAAATCTAGTAACATGAGGCCTCTGTTTCCCGGGGTATCTAGATTCTGTTAAGCTGTGGTTGCTTTGTTTCCTGGCATAGGACAAGACTGCTTCCAAATGGCACTTGTTCCTGCAGTAGACTTTCTGATACTCTGCATTCCTATCTTCTTTTGGTTGGGGGGGGGTTATGCTGGGAGAAATGTGGATTGCTAATTTGCTATTCAGTTCTTTCAAAGTTAAAACCTAGCTAAGTGTGATTGTAAAATTCTTCTTTATATTTTACCTAAATGCCTCCTGCTGCTACTTTATTCCAATTCTTCCTTTTAACCTCTCTTTCTTGCAAATTCAAAAACTAATCCTTGACCATGCAATGCTTTTCAGCAGGGATCCATAAGGAAAAATCAGATGCCTTCATGCTACATGAACATTGTATGTAGGTAGATGTAAAGGTGAATTTGGCACAAACTGAATTATTTTCATTCTTTTTTTTTTCACATAACATATGAAGGAACATCCAAAAGCATCACTATAAAATTTACAACACTAAGAAACAACTTGCTTCTTTAATCCTGTAAGAATCTATAAGAAGTAGAAAGCTAAGCTAGAAATCCAGGATATTTTCAGTCTGATGAACACACAACAGAAGACTCAACCAGTCTTCAAGAACCAGATCAATCTAAAAATTTATCAAGAATCATTTGGGTCCAAGCCATGATGTGACTGGATATATGATCTGATTATATACTTCAACTTTTTAGAATCTCCTAAAAATGGACTTAATTATGTCAAAATAGGGTTGACAAATGAAATGTACCAGATGTCAACCAAAATTGAAAAGTTCTAAGGAGCTTGGCTAGAACACATACTATAGGACAAAAGTGCATAATGTAACAACACATTTTATAATTTATATAATTTGATTGTTTCCATTTAAATCTAGCAGCATATGTTTAAGAGCCAAAGTTGAAAATATAGACAGAAAGAATGTCAGAATATTTAGAACCAATAAAAGAGGTTTTTTGTTCCTATTTCTTTTGTTGTTTTTTTAAATCCAATTGACATGCCCTGGGCAAGAACTTGCATTGTGAAATTTTGCAAAGAATTCCACTTCTAGGAGGGAACCTACATCAGGACTAATATTTAAGAACAGCTTGAGTTTTATAGGCAAAGGGTGGCAAAACTACTTTAATAAAGCTCACTCCTGCTGTTCTTGCTGCTGGTACCTCCTGCAATGCATTAAACCTTTTCTATGTGCCAAATGACTGTGGTTTTAATCTACAATCATTAAAATACTGAGTCTTTTAAATCCTGGAGGCACAGAGTTTATAACTAAGGAGTATTACAGAAGAATAGAGGTGTTCCAACTGGGAATCCAGATATTTCAAAGATCACCATATAATTATTATGTCTATTGATCAGCTTGTGGACAAAATGTTTATGCTTTTTTTTTCTATCAATGATTATGTAAAAAACAGATTTTTCTGAATTGAGTTTTAAATTAAGATTTTATTTATTTATTTGAGAAAGAGAAAGCATAACTGGGGGTGGGGAGAGAGGGCAGAGAGAGCAGGAGAAGCAGACTCCCCACTGAGCAGGGACCCTGATGTGGGTGAGGCTCCATTCCAGAACCCTGGGATCATGACCTGAGCTGAAGACAGATGCCTAACCCACTGAGCCATCCAGGTGCCCAGAGCTTTAAATTTTTTAAATAAACATTTCTGGTAGGTACTTAAAAAAGCATGAAATTCCCAGATTTTCCTATAGCAAACTGCCAGAAATTTATAAAAGAACCAATCAATGGAAACTCTAATGTTCCCAGTTAAAGAAAAAGTCAAACTAAGGATAATGTGAGCTGACCAAATGGATAGAGTTCACATTTCATCATCATCCCACCATTTCAAATTTTTCTTAAATATATTTTTATTTATTTATTCACGAGAGACAGAGAGAGAGAGAGAGAGAGAGGCAGAGACACAGGCAGAGGGAGAAGCAGGCTCCATGCACCGGGAGCCCGACGTGGGATTCGATCCCGGGTCTCCAGGATCGCGCCCTGGGCCAAAGGCAGGCGCCAAACCGCTGCGCCACCCAGGGATCCCCAAAGGATATTTCTTATGAATTTATTATCTGTCACAAGTGACACTTACCTTATTTGCACAGCCTCACAGTTGGGGACCAAGAAACACCATCAGTTTAAGCACATACATGCATTTGAATGCTCCCTTCTAGAATTAGACAGTTGTTGCATTTCAGTATGAGAAAAATACTATCAATCATCTAACACTTAGAATGGTTTTTATGTGATAATGAATGACACGTAATTCTCTGCCCTTTGATGGCTCCAAATATAAATAGGCAATGTATCTTTACTTGATTCAGCATTTACAATTTTTTAGGACATAAGGCTCTTGAGAGCAAAATACAATTCTTTAGTAATTTTAACCAACAAATGACAAATTCACAATTTATTGGCTAAATTGAATTGTTTCTAATTCTCCTATTTCCCAAAGTATAGACAGGTTGCAATACGGTGGTAAAGTGTGCTTTGATTTACCTAGAATATGATTTCTTTTAGTCCAAAGCTAATTTACATGACTTCCTCATCCTGGGATCCTATGTTAATCAGAAATTAAAAAAAAATAGCTTGAGTGATTTTTTCAGCAGCTGCTTAAGGTGTCTTAGCTTTCACTAAAAATCAATTGGGTGGTGGGGACCAAATCTAGATAAAACAGTGTTGGTTGGGGAGGGGAGCAAATCTAGATAAATCAGGCTAAAAATGCCATAAAGCATAAACTTTCTGTCTTTTTATGCCTTATACTTAAAAAAAAGGTGTTATTAAAAATAAAGGTAGAAACTCAGATATTGCCTATAAATCTTGAGTGATTACATTTTGACAAATATGAGAAGGCACTGCATTTCCCTAGCCAGTTTTCATTGCTCAAACATTTAATTACACGTATTATGAGAAGGAAACACAGTGGAGAAGTATACATAGAAGACATAGTATTACACAAATGGTTTGTTGTGCTGAAATATGTGTATCGCCATCTTGTGCTTTCTTTTTCCTTTTCTTAGCAATAAAATTTGAAATTAGACTATTATTTGCCTACTATTGGTTTTATAAAATTAAAAACAATTTGATATTTAATGAGAAGATTTATGGTAATACAGAAACCGATTTCATTAAGTTTAAGTGGGTCTCCCTCTGCAACAGGGTGGCAGTCTACATCCTGGTAGATTTTATTCATACATCAACTTGTACTTATGGAACGTGGGTCTTAGCAGTCATATGTTGGTTCTCTTACTGAGTTTTTAAGAAAATTTGACAAGTCTCAAGCATAAAAATTTATTTTTTAATTAATAATTTTCAGAAAGGTAACTCTCATTTTTTGAAAGTCAAAGTAGTATAAAGTCAAAATCAGTGTTGGGTCAAAGTAAACACCACAATTCTTGAGCCAGTTGTATGAGTTTTAATCCTTGCTACACTATATAATAGCCATGTGGCCTTGGACCAACTACCTACTTGCTCCATGCCTCGCCTCTAAAACGGGGATAAAATAGTATCTACCTTGTGGGTTATTATATGACTTAAATTAATCAATATATAAAAAACATCTTAGAGTAGTGCTTGGTGTAAGTTAGTATTATGAGTGTTCCTTCTTGCTATTATCATTTACTTAAATAAAAATAATAATATTTTCCCATATTACTATATAAAATGATCTCCCAGTTTGTGTTTAGCAGACTGATTATGAATCTAGCTGCAGATAAGAAATGTAAAAGTCTCTATTCAAATAATTAGCCCCCCCCCTTATTTAATACCTAGCCTGATCCAAGTATTTTGACACTCGTGTGACCCTTGCAGTCCTTTAATTTTATTATGTGATGCTGTGGAGAGAAGCTTCCTCCCAGATCAATATTCTAACATGTTAAGAGACAGAATTCTAATGTTTTTTCAAAAGATGAGAAGTTTCAGGGCACCTGGGTGGCTGAGTGGTTGAGTGTCTGCCTTTGGTTCAGGGCGTGATCCTGGAGTCCAGGGATCCAGACCCACACCCAGGTCCCCCAGAGGAGCCTGCTTCTCCCTCTGCCTATGTCTCTGCCTCTCTCTTTGTTTCTCTCATGAGTAAATAAATACAATCTTTGGGTAAAAAAAAGGGATGAAACATTTCAAATTTCAGTCCTCCTTTCTGGCATACGTGTTGATTTACGGCTACCTCTCCTACCAGTGACTACTGGAACTTTGTCACATCTGTAGTTGGGCTTTTGCACTATCGTTGGAGTTGTTGGCTCACTTTTCTGTCCCATACTCAGTTCACAGAAAAATCTTCCTGTTGTACACCTCACACTATAGTTTATTTGCTTTTAATAACTTTTATTTGTATATTTTATACTTTATAACATAGTATACATTTTATTTCAAAAAGGAAAATTTCAATGTATGAGAAATAGCAATATTTCTAAATATTGGTCTTTAGAAGTGACGAAAGCTGTTAAAAAGATAAACTTATGGGGATCCCTGGGTAGCTCAGCAGTTTAGCACCTGCCTTTGGCCCAGGGTGTGATCCTGGAGTCCCCGGATCGAGTCCCACATCGGGCTTCCTGCACGGAGCCTGCTTCTCCCTCTGCCTGTGTCTCAGCCTCTGTCTCTCTGTCTCTCGTGAATAAATAAAGAAAATCTTTAAAAACAAAAAAAATATGAACTTATATTAAACAGTCTATTGTCTAAGTGCATTACTCCAAAGAGTAGTCTTAAGGAATAATATTAATTTTTCTTATTACTTTAAGGCTGATAATAATCACACCAATAACAATTTTAGATTTTATTTTATTTTATTTTTTAAATTTATGATAGTCACACAGAGAGAGAGAGAGAGGCAGAGACATAGGCAGAGGGAGAAGCAGGCTCCATGCAGGGAGCCCAATGTGGGATTCGATCCCGGGTCTCCAGGATCGTGCCCTGGGCCAAAGGCAGGCACTAAACTGCTGCACCACCCAGGGATCCCCAATAACAATTTTAATAACAAACTGACTTCATTATAGGTATATATATTTTTAAAGATTTTATTTATTTATTCATGAGAGGCAGAGACACAGGCAGAGGGAGAAGCAGCCTCCCTACAGGGAGCCTGATGCAGGAACCTATTCCTGGGACCCTGGGATTATGACCTGAGCCAAAGGCAGATGGTCAACCACTGAGCCACCCAGGTGCCCCTATAGGTCTAGTCTTGATAGAGAAGAGTTTATACTCAAACATTATACTATAATCAAATTGAAATAATCTTCATCTGGTTCAAAACAATGTTAGATGAAATCACATGAAAATTATAAGCCTTAGAAAATTACATGCCCCCTCATCCTGGCCAGTAATTCTTGGTTTGTTTTATTTTGCTCTTCTTTCTTGGTTCAACGAAGAAGCAAGGGGTCACAATGTACATTTGAGACTCTGTTCTCTATCTGTCTGAGACCCAAGGTTCGAGCCCTATTCATGTAGGGATGAAAATTTCATCAGGAGCCAGTTGCATACGGAATACAGCGCTCTAGACTCCACTGAAGTTTAACCTTGAAACCACAAATCCCGGTGGTGTCAAAGTCTCTCTACTCTTCCCATTCATGTTTTCCTTTCAGTATTGCCTCCATGTAAGGTCAAAGTAAACTTTACTCTTCTCAGATTCAAGGTTTGTTTAGGCATCAGGGTAACAAACACCTTTGTGACAACTAACTTACTGCTTGGGAAACTTGTCTAACGATTTTCTTATGGAAGAAGAATAATAAGGTAGGGTAAAAAAGAATAAAGAGTTTGTAATTATGGGGGCATAAAATCATGCTGAGACTTTAGTAAGAACCCAAATTTCATTAGCAACAATATCAATAGTCAGACTTCATGCATAGTCTGCATCTACATGTTTGGTCTTTAATTCTTAGTATTCATTTATCACTTTTCTGCATAATGGAGAAACCGAAGCCCATTATAACCATGCAAGTAAGCAAGTCTATAGCAATATGAGAACTCACTACTGTAAGCAACAGTAGGAAGGGTAAGAAAGCTAATGATGTGAAGGGGATACATTTTAGGGAGGGCTCATTATAACTAGGATGGAGCAGCTGAAATGTTTTATAACCCATGGTGCATAAGCTTGAGAATAAAAATAGATGGAAATAGATGATATTGAGTTAGCTGGTTATTTTATGAAAACCCAAAACAAGATGAGTACTTAGAGAAAAAATAGTCAATCACAAAATTGTGTTGCAGGGGGAAAAAAATCACAATTCATAATGAGTGGCTCAGCAGGTGAGATCCACCTCAGAATAGGAGAGCTCGAATCCTTGTTTTGCTACCTAGTTGCTGGGTCTTTATGGGAAAACTATTTCACACTTCTGTGTTGCATTTTTCTCATCTATACAACGAGGATGATAATAGTACTTTCTTCTTAGGGTCCTCTGAAGATCAAATGAACTAAGATCTGTAAAGTGTGAAAATATCTGATCCTTGTGGGCACTCAGTTGTTTATTGTTACTACTGCATGAAGAAAAAAACTGAAGAACTTGCTAATGAGAAAAAGAATAAAATATGTAAAGTATAGGCAAAACTTAAGTGACAACATGATCAGAGCATATAGCCTTGTTTTTACTTCATTTAAAAATCACCTTTAAAATAACAATCTACTATTAAAAAACCAACCATTAAAAAATCTATTATTAAAAAACCACAACCATTAAAAAAATCACATAATGATAGGTTCAAAATTAGAGTTTTGTCAATTAAAAAGATTATTTAGTTCAATTCTTACAAGTATGTACAAATCAGACATACAGAGAAATGTATTACATATTTCAAAATTTTGGGAAGTTTACATACTTTTCCTTTCCTGTATCTCTTAATATTCTTACTTCTTTTGCCTTGTTTCTCAGTTTATTTTTTTAATTTTTGAAAATTTTAGTGCATTTTAATCTTCTCTAAATCATCTTGACATCTCATACTAAACAAATTCTTCTTGCAAATTGTCCTCAAGATATTTTTTATTTTATCTTATTTATTATTATGATTTAATATATTATTTATGGCCTAATTACTTGGTTTTATTTTGGTCAGTCATAGATTATTTCAAAAGTTAACTCTAGGTTATCATGTAGCTTATTCAAAAAGTATCAGGTAAATGGAGCCTGCTGGGATATATATATATATATATATATATATATATATATATATATATATATTTGTGGGAGCTCTATTTGCATCAACATTCATTAGTTTTCATACAGAATTACAAATTTTCTGGAACAATTTTAATATAAATTTTCTTCCTATTTTCTTTATGATTCCACATTATGATCTGCATCATTTAAACCAAGTATAAATAAAGCAACTGTTCTGAACAAAGCAGACAAAGGAAGCGGTTGCCTAGCAACAGAAATCACAGAACAGATCCTGAACTCCTACTCAGATGGAAGCTTCCTACCTCAGCTTGGTGGTGAAAACGTTTCTGAGTATCCATTCTCTAATCGTGTGTGCCCCTCACATTCAGAGCACACGCAGTTTTTGATCCTGCTATTAAATGGAATTGAAAATTAAGAGGCTTCAATAGAGTTTATACCATTTATTTAAGGTTCATGAATTACTATATCAAAGATGATGAATAAGTTACACGCCTGACATGTTCATACTTTTGTTTTAGGGCTGAGTGACTATGTACCTGAGAATTATTCCAAATGCTCATGGGGTGACCATATGGGCTGAGCTGGAGATTAAAATGCATCTGAATCTGCGTGTGAACAAATCCAAAACAAGCACTGGGACACCCTAGAAACCAAGTCAGCTTGATGAGCCCATATTGGGAATGCTGTTGTATGCAGCTCTGGGAATTGCATATGAGGATTTGTGAACCCATGCAAATTACAACTAATTTAGATTTTAATTCACATCATAATTCCCCGTGCTTGAGCATAGGAATCTTCAAAAATGATGACAGATTTTTTTGTCGTTTTGCCTCGTGTGTATGTTTTTGAAGTTTCTCTCTGAAATTATTATATTAAAGAAGACCAGTATGTTTTTAAATTATTTTAAAATTATTTTGGGATCATAAATTAAGCTTTTTATCTATTTTATTTTTTATTTTATTTATTTTTTTTCTATTTTAATGTTAGATGCATAGAATTGCATCAGTCTTTAATTTTGTTTCATTGTGTGACATCATCATCCAGCCTTGCAAGGCATCCTGCATTTTAAATATTAACTTACCAGTGATATTTTTTGAGTGCCAACTAGATGTCTGGTTATCGCTTATGGGTAAGTCAAGCCTGGTCACTGACGCCAAATTCATGGGCCAACCCGTAGAGATTCTGAGTGGATGACACTGGAATGCCATCCCACGTGTGCAAACTCAACCTAATTCAGGCCATAAGTACCAACTCGAGTGGAATATGATTGAAGGAGATCATTATGGCGCCGTGTAAAGGGCTACTTGTAACAGCAGAATGTGTGAGACCACAGACCAAAGAGAAAGACAACAACACGACAGCCACCAAGGTGTTCATGGAGACATGAAGAGAGTAAAAGTGGAAGGAAGTACGTGGTTGAGGATCTAGACCATGGACCAAGTCAGGAAACTAGTAGCTAATTCTTAATGGGGACTGTATGTGTGGGTGAGAGTAGAGGGAAAGTTGGTGGCTGGAAGAACCATGTCGCCAGGCACTGTGTTTTGAGAATCAAGTGAGTCAAAAAATAAAACACGGTCACTGCTCTCAAGAGTTCATAATTAAATGGGGGAAGGTGAGTGTGTAGATCAATGATTCCTATCAAGTGTGGCAAACACAAGAACAGAGGTGCTCCTAGGGCATGTTGCCAATAAGAGGGCCCAGTGGGAGTAAGTGCGCAGCAGGGACATAGTCTGAGCTTTGCTGACCTAGAGAGCATCCCCTCTCAGTAGTTCCAGAGGAGCTGAATTCTGATGCAGGCAAGGGATTTCCAGGCATCTCTCCACAAAGATTCGCTACCCACTGCACACACTGTCTACTTTCCTACTCATGGCCTCCCACAATCCCTAGACTTCTCTCAGCTACACCCACTGTATACCTTTCGTCACCTGTACAAATCAAGACTAGTTTTGGGCTTGCTCTTTCAGAGCAGTTGCCTTTCTCCCTCTTTAACATAAATGCCTACATCCCTTGCAACTCTCCCCGCTCCCTGCAAGTTCTCTTTCATTTCAATGAAGTAGGTCCCTTCTTTATAGACATCCAGTAACTGCATAAAAATAATGCAGAACGTGAGCAGTTTAGAGACACCTATCTACATGTTCGTTTTGGTTCTGTGATTGATTTCACAGTTTCCAACTTGCTGCGAAATGAAAACACACAAATAACTACATGGAAAAATCTACTGGAACTGGCCAAACTGCTAATTATTTATTTCCCTCTCGCCTCTCTAATTTGCTCTGGGGAAATGAATAGGATCAGCATGGGGATGCATGCAAGGTAAGTGGCTCTTTGATAGATTGTTCCAAACTCTGCCTACGTAAGTAAAATTTTCTACTTACTTTATAGACCCATCCTGCTTGCACTTCCACCTTCCATGTGGTTTTGGAACACAGAGTTTGTTTGGATTGAACATTAGGACATTTTCCTATATGCAATTATTTCTTCTTTTCTGTATAGCAAATAATATTCGGAGGCACCAGGTTCTGTGAGTAGAATGAAAGTTAAAACAAAGACCAGCAATGTCAGAAATTATGTAGATGGTCGTGAAGCCATACTTGTTCTTGAGGGGCAGCAGAATGGAAAGAAAAAGCATAGGAAATTGAAGAATTAAAATTGATATTTTGACCCTATCATTTACTTACCATACAGCTTTACTAGGTAGTTGACAATATAGGAGTTCAATTTTCATTGCCAAAAATTAAAATAGGGTTGCCTGGGTGGCTCAATGGTTGAGCAACTGCCCTCGGCTCAGGGAGTGATCCTGGGGTCCTGGGATCGTGTCCCACATTGGGCTCCCTGCAGGGAGCCTGCTTCTCCCTCTGCCTGTGTCTCTTGTAAATAAATAAATAAATATTAAATAAATAAATAAATAAATAAATAAATAACATCTTTTAAAAAATTAGAGTAATGCCTAGCTCTCAATGTTGGTATTAGGATTAATTGAGATAAGCAAAATTAAAGGGTCTGGCATATAGCAAGCCCTCAACACACAATGGACCCCTTTTTTTAGTTTCCCCATTCTTATTGTCCTGATGCTGTTAGTCTTATTTCTGGCTGGTTAGGGCACATTAATAATTAGAGTAAATTTGCAAATTTAAGCATTGAGTATTGTTAGACTTTTGCGGTAATGAAAAATCAAACTTTGCATCCTGTCATTCTAAAAGTGGACTTGACACTGAGTGAATTATTTAATTTCTCAGGCTCCACTCTCATAGATGGCCAAGTGGAGGGTTTTTGTTTTTTTGTTTTTACTTTTTTATTTATAACAAACTTCAGCCTGTGGTATAGTATTTACACATAGTTGTGTCTATGACAATTACATTTAGCATTCAAAAATTTTCCCCCACAACTATAGGGAGTGGCTGTTGATACCTGAGAGGTAATGTTTCATATCCTCAGAGCGCTGTTAGTTAAGGATGTGTCCTCCCCTGACATTTTTTTTAAAAGATTTCATTTGTTTATTTTAGAGAGAGATAAGAGAGTGTGTGGGGCATGGAATGAGGGCAGAGGCTAAAAGGGGAGAGGGAAGCCCCAGCAGACTCCACGCTGAGCATGGAACCTGACTTTACACTCCACGTCTGGAGCCTGAGATCATGACCTGAGCAAATCAAGAGCCTGGCGCTTGACCCACTGAGCTCCCCAGGCGCCCCTTCTCCCCTGAATTTTGACATAGCTGTTTATTTACATTTGCATTTGTTTGTTTGTTTACTCATTAATTCATTTATTCATCAAATGTGCTAATGAATGCTGAGTGTATTCTAAATGACTTTTTATATGTCAGGCTTTATTCTGCAAGGCACAGACCATGACTTCTTCTTTCCTATAATTATGTACTTAGATGCCTTACGTATTATGATCACTCAGTTCTACTGAAGATGATTCTTGGGAAAGAATTGCTGTGATACATTTACTTTAACATTTTCTGTCTCCCTATGATAGGATGACAGGGAAATGAGATGGGTTGCTGGAATTTAATTAATATAAAGGCAATTACTTTGTTTTTTCTGTATCATAGTACTTATCTTTTATTGTTAGAAACCAATCATGTCTACTGCTGCATACCCTTGCCACATCTTTGCCAATTCAATATTCCATTGACATTATTAAATAGATTGCAAAGTTCAAGAATTCACTCTGGAATGCAAGGACAGATTGCTTTGGGCTCTGGACATACCCACGGATAAATTTCAGTAAATGCCAAAGGACAAGATCAGTGATTGATCATCTGAAAACTAATATAATTAATATAATATAAATCCTTTTATCAATTAAGTGATGTATTTTCAAAGTATCAATCCGATTTCTATGTTTTTGAAAGGTTTCTTGTGTACGATCTGAGTCAGAGAATAAATATCAGATTGCTGATGAATTTCTACTTAAGTTGTATTTTTTCCCCAAACTACAAGGAAGGCTTTTTACTGGATCTTACAAAATAACCATCTATTTAAAGTATTATTCATGTATAAAGTTTAAAGAATAAATAACAATATTTACAGCATTTTTTTAGTGATGCAAATAATTCTATTTCAGATAGATGGTAAAACTGAAATTTCAGAAATTAAAAAAGACTTGTCATTTTCAAATGTCATTTTGACAAACCGAGGGCTTTGAAACCTCTGTTATCTATCCATAATCATTCCATCTCTGATTGGTTTTTACTTCCCAACATGACATTATTCATGTCAGGGCTGCATAAAAAGTTGATAGTTTTGTAAACAAATACATACAGATAAGACCTGGGTTCTGATGACTGATATCTATACCATTTGTTAAGATATTTATGTTCTTGCTTTCAGATGCATACATAGCCCTTTGTCTAGAGAAGCGTCTTCCAAGGGGAGGTCTGTCTACATCAGAATTACTAGGGAAATCTGAAAAAATGAACATTTCAATACTATGCAAACTTCTTGAGTCAAACTCCATGAAAGTAAAACCCTTGAATTGATCATTTTAATTGGCTGCCCTCATCATTGTTATGGACATCAAAGTGTGAGAACTGCTGCTGCTCGTTCACCATTTGATTATGACCTTCCTCCAATATGAGATTTTCATTCCAGACACTCTTGATTACCTGGAGAAACTGTCCAGTAATGCAGAGCATCCAGGTGTTGAGAGCTCTGAAGCAAAAATTATCCTTACAAGAATAGATGATACTCAATAGTACAGCCCAGTACAGTCGTTGTAGAGAAAAAAAAAAAAATCCCATACAGAGCAGAGAATATGATGTCTCTCCAGGTTGAGACCAGGAAGCACATTCTTGGGAAAAGTGATTTTCTTTCTAGAGTAATCAGCACTTTGGGTACATATAAATCAGAAGCATATATGTAAGTTTGAGGCTGAAATTACAACCAAATTTTGTTAGTGTTTTATTTCTCTTAAAATGCCAGTAGGTACAAAAAAAATGCCAGTAGGTAATCAAATGAGAATTTTCTTGCGGAGGTGTAGACAGTATGGTCTCATACAATGCTGTCCAATACAAATATAATATGAGTCAAAATGTGAGTCACATGTGGAATTCCAAATTTTTTAATATAGCTGTGATATAAAAGATGGAAAAAAAGTGAGTGATATAAACTTTAAGAATATATTTCATTTAACCTAATATATAAAAAGATTTTTATTTTAACATGCAATCAATATACAAATTATTAAGCTATTTAACAAGTTTTGTTTCATCTCAAGTTTTCAATATCTAATGGGAATTTTTCACTTGTAACAAATCTCAATTCAAACTCACCATGTATCACGTATTCAATAGATACATGTGGCTAGTGGCTCTCCCACCGGACTGTATAGATCCAAGAGAAGAGTTTAATTTAAGCCTTGTGCTCACCACTTCTATACTCCATAATGTCCATCACGTTACATAAATTTGGAGCTTGCGGTTTTCTCATCTGAACAAATATAAGACCGGAATGATATGTATAATACATACCTTATAACATCTATACTGAGGTGTAATATCTGCCTGTTACTATGCTATCTGCAAGGTATGAGTTATATGTACGGACGGTATGCTGGTATGTTAATTATTACAATGACTAAACACCAGAAATTTCTCCATCTTTGAGTTTAGTAAAAAGATAAGATAATCTTATGTTAAGATTATCTAGGTAGTTACGACACAGAAATGCTCTTTGCTGAGTATAGAGATAAGGGTTATGAATCTAATAACAATGACAATTCTGGCTTTTTGTGCATGAAAATCCTTTATCCTCACATGAAGCAGAACGACAGTATCTGGTGCACACCATCAACCTGTACTTTTTCTTATAAAGAAAGATAAAGATAACCAGGAACAACTTGATTTTTAGTGACTCTTAGGGCAACATAGTTATCCATCAACTTCCCAGATCTATACATTAAAATGCTTCTATCTTAAATGATCACTTCACCTGGAGAAAAACCTGAACTAAGACGTCTTACATTTTGGCTACATAACACTGAAGAAGCTCACCAAATTAGAGTAGGTTCTGTAACAAGTATGGAACAGGTTGGCATTCTAGAAGACATATCTGAGAAAATTCCATTTCTTTGCTTTAAAAGGTGAGACTATATCTAAATACAAAGTGATTAGCTATGCTTCAGTGTGTTCTGGGGTTGTGTCATTTAGAGCACAGTTTGTGGCACAATATGAATGACAAAGAGATAAAAAGGAAAAGTCTTTTATTTAGATATTTTGTGTAAGGAGAAAATGGATTCAGTGTGATTTATTTGTTTATTTATTTATTTAGAATATGTATAGTGAAGCAAAATTGTACAAAATGAAATATTAAAGCAGGTTGAGTAGCTACTTATTTATTTCTTTGTGAATGCTAAGGGAATGGAAAAATAAGAAGATAGTAAGAGACTTGGGTTTTCTTACTTTGACTTGAGGAAAATGATTTAAGGCAAAAGTTATAAATGGCAAGTTTTCTTACACTCAGTCTCCTCAAATTCATGACATTGTGTTTGCAAAAGATTTCCCCTATTATTTGTTTAATTAACTCAGGATGATGTAAATGATGAACCACTGAACTCTACTCCTGAACCCATGTTGAACTGTATGTTGACCAACTAGAGTTTAAATTAAAAAATTAAAAATAAAAATAGAGAACATGAAAAAAATAATGCAGGATGCAATTTTCTGAGTTTTCCAGAGGCAGTGTAGGAGTTTGTATCCTCTAATCCCTTCATTTTAGCATCTGAACACAGAATGGCTAATAGTTGAAATTATGTGTTCATGGTTTGCCATATTTTTGCTTGTTTATTCAGTTTGCAGTGTCCCTTTTGGAGCTTTGCATGTCCAAATTAATAAAACAAATTAATGTGTCTTTTGTGTTCAGCAGAACTATCTCTGGAGGTATGGCCTTTACATTAATGATTTAGGTTATTCTTCCTACACGTATCATGCGGCTGGGGCTTGGTATGATTTCATTCGCACTTCTCAGAGTATGCAACCCAGACAGCGTGTACAATATTCATGGCAAGGATTAGAAGACACCTTGCTGAAAGCAAAACAAAGAGCTGAAAATAGCAATGTTCACAGCCCACTTTTTCTTCACTTCTTTTTCTCATTAGCACAGATTATTTTCCAGAAATGGCTTCTTACCAGATGATTCTCGGGCAAACATCTTTTTAAAGTTCACTCTCTCTTTCTCTCTTCAGCTAGTTCTAATTTCAGAGGTTGGAAATGTTGATCATTGACAATGCCCCCATTCAGATGCCCCAGGCAAGGTATCTGATCTGAGAGTCGACAGGCAATCTGGTGCTATGCGAGGGTCTGTGTAAATAAAACAGTTTATCATAATGGACTCATATTCCTAAGAAGCTTAGGACAATAAGAAATTAAAATGTAGGAATTCATAAAGGAGATTCAAAAGTAACGAAACAGTACACACAATAAAAGAATATCAACCCAACTTAGAAAGTCACAGTATCTGCAAAACTACCTTAGGTTTGCGTAGAGTTCAGATATCACTCTCAAGAAATAGTCATGACATCCTTACTGTCCACATGAAGCAATGTGTTAAAACACAAGAATAAGATGTGGCCCATAAATCCCTATAGCTCGAGCCTGGGGAAATGAACTTTTACATGTGACAAATTTAACTAATACCATAGGAACTATTTAATAGATTCATGCCTGTGATTCTTGGGAAGCCAAGAGATGGGGTCATTTTTCTCTGACTGGAAAAAAGTGGCTCAGGATAAGGCTTAACTGGAAAAGTGATACCTGAGATGAATCTCGAAGAATGAGTAAATGTATGCTAAGTGGACAAGAGGGGAAAAAAGGATTCCAGGCAGAAGAGTGAGCAAGAGAAAATGACTCATTCAACAACATGTGGGATGTTAAGGCATCTATGGGGGTATGTAAGGATGTTTATAGGAAATAGAAACAGGCCAGAGCCTGAAAGGACTAGATTTGCTTGCTATATTTTAGAATTTTATCTCTTTGGCTTATTTAAAATAAGAGATTTTTACAAATTAACTTCTTTCTTTGAAAAAAAAAAATCCATTCTGGTAAGCAGTGTGAAGGTGATACAGGCATAGAATGAGACTACTTGGAGAGCTATTAGAATAATCTAGGTAAGAGATGAGATGGGCACAAATTAAAGACATGGAAGTGAAAATAGAAAAGAGGACGGATTCTGGAGGTATGTAGGAGTCAGAACTGACAACATTTGATGCGTGAATGGATGTGAGAATTCAAAGAAAATCAGAAATTAAAGATAATTCCAGTACTTGAAAGTTGGGCAAATAGATGGATGTTCAGTCTCCAAACCAAAAACCTAGTGTGTAGGAAGAGAGGCAAGTTGAGGACTTGGGTTGGTTGCGGTAGTTTATATTCAACTCTGCGTGCAGGTCTAACTGCAGGAGGAAACTGAGGCATGCACTTCTAAGAATTCACAAGGGTTCTTAGAACTAAAGACTTCGTGTTCCAGTCTGTTCCTTTTATGTTGGGTTCTCCTGTGTTACTCTCTGCTGTGGCCTAGCATATTCCTAAGGGCGCCTCGATTCGAGGCCACAGGTTCTTTCTTCCCCTGATAACCTTCAATGGTTTATTGCAGGTTCAAGCTCCTCTTGTTGGAGCCGCAAAACAACTGACCGAAGTCAGGTATCTCGCTGAAGAAATCGAAAATTGGAACCCAGCAGGTGATTTGACCAAATCCGCGGAACTGGTAGAAGGCTGAGTGTGACAGTAGCTCATTCTAGAGACTCCCTGAGGACCGCCGGAACCCATTGCAGTATGAGGGACACGGGACCAGCTAGCAAGCTGCAGAGGGTTGGTCAAAACCAGTGAAACAACAGGTACCCCAGTCATTGAATCCAGTTGATTTGGCCTATGGTCCCCTTCCGGATGGGGAATGAATTAATGCCATCGCTTTGTGTCCTTCTGACTAGTTCAGTAAATTTTGTGAATTTGCAATGATACTAAGATCCGTAAAGTCAAATTTCTGCAGAAAATGTCAGAGAATTGGGAGGATGAAAGTTTGACCCTGGAAGCATGCCATGTAATAGGTATTTTTGAAACAGAGCCCAGAGACAGTTACAGGAAATGTCCCGCGGTTCCCGGGGGTAGACCCGAGAAACAACTGTGGAATGACAGGAATGCTTTTCTAGCACTCTGCTTAGCACATACAGGCCTCTGTCTTTTTCAGGCAATTCTCATCCCAAGGTGGTCAGATGTTGCATGTGCTTGGGATAAGGTTTTATTATGTCATTTTAGGCAAAGTTAGAAAGAAGCCAATTTTATCTTTGGCATCCAAATTTGCACTTTTCTCTGCCTTTCTCCCCAGCCACATTGGCTGCCCTCCCACTTCAAACTCTTCCAGACACTCAGTATTATATTTCTTTCTTATTTTCTCCATCCTTGGTCTGTCAAAAACTTTTTCATCCAGAAGGCACTGGATGAAATTCTTACACTAGGGTTTGTATTTCTGATGAGGCTTCAAGTGTTCATTCTTTTCCTTCCTTCCTTCCTTCCTTCCTTCCTTCCTTCCTTCCTTCCTTCCTTCCTTCCTTCCTTCCTTCCTTCCTCCTCCCTCTCTCCCTTCTTTCCTTCCTCTCTCCCTTTTTTCCATCCTTTCTTTTTTATCAGATTTTCTCAGCTATAGGAATGAACTGCAAGGTGCCAGTGAACTAAGGGGGTGATGGAAGCGCCCTCTAACCGGCTCTCTTGGGCCCCTCCACTGTCACCACGCCCCTAGCAACTGCTGCACTGTAAGGCAGGCCCTCTCTTGGACTCTCTGCTTCTGCACCTGGAAAAAAAAAAGAATGTTATAAGTGATTCAGGTATCCAGACTCTCTTCCTCACTCCCTGCTCCTTACCACTGAGAGTGGCCTATGGGGATAGTGACCGAGGTGATTTTCTACTGTTAAGCCAGCTCTCCTCTTTGCTTGTTTGATTGTTTGTTCTGTTTTACTTTGCTTTCTTCTGCATTTCCTTTTGCAGCAGGCCTAACGACTGAACATGTTCCCTTTTCTTCTTTATACGTGCTACCACATTCTATCATGTGGGATTCTTTTTCCTTCTAAATCTGTTTCTTCTTTCCCTCATGCACTCCAGGCTTTGTTCATTAAAATACAAATATATGCATGTATTTTAATGCTGATTCCTATGGGGCATTATGCAACTGATTAAGAAAATAACTAGCAAAGGTAAGTACCAAAAAATAACCTTTCTGAAGTCAGCTGAATGGCTTCCTGCTATTCCTAATCTCTGGGTGTCTCATCATTCATAGTAAATATTAGCCTACAAATAGTCCTTTCATTAAATTATTTCAGTCAAAGCCTTTTAAATATACAGTATATTCTTTTAAAGTATTTTTTCAAGTGTAGTTGACACATAGTGTTACGGTAGTTTTAGGTGTACAACAGAGCGATTCAATTTCTCTCTGCATTATGCTGTGCTCACCACAGTGGGGCTGCTGTCTGTCACCATACAAGGCTCTTCCACTGACTGGACTCCGTCCCCAGGCTGTGCCTTGTATTCCTGTGGCCTAGTCTTTCCATAGCTGGAAGCCTGTACCTTCCACTCCCCTTATATTTCTTGACCGACAGTCAGAAAATCATGTTTCATGAGGTGTCCCCAGCATGTGACAAATCCATTCACATTCACCCCCAGCCCTCAATGCACGGAGGTAGCAGCCGTCCAGTGAAGAAGACTATTCAGCTTCTGTTGGACAATCCACAGCCATCCTTATTCTTTGTTCTGCGTTTCTCGCTCCTCATTTCCTGAGGCTTCTCCTAATCGGTCATTATAAGCGGAGTGAGGGTGGGTGGAAGATGGCCATTTCCACCGAACCATATTATAAATGAGAGCTTTGCTTGTGATTAAGTCCACAAACCGTTCTGCTAAAAATCTCTGGAAAGAAATTAGGTTTAGCTAAATTCTCAGGAGTCAATTCTTTGGCGTTTTGGATGACAATTTGCAATTGACAATCATAGGGGAAAAATAACCTGGCATAAAAATGTTCGAACATTCCTCTATCTAGCAAAATGTTAAGTGTCCTGGGTATGCATTTTTAAGATGAAAATAACTACTCAAACTCTCTTAATGCCAGCTTCAGCGAGGGCCAAACAGGGAACTTTGTATTTTGATTACACCGATCCTTTCCCTCCTACTCACCGTGTGCACTGTCTTCCCTGCCTACCTGATTTTTTGAGGGGGGAAAAAAAGGCTCTAAGGAATGAATAACTAGAAAGGAATAAAACATTTGACACTGATAGTTATTGTACTCTAAATAAACATCCAAGTCTGTATTTTAAAGACATCAATGTGAAATGAATTTGTAGTGAAAAATCTTTGGAAACTAAAAAGTGAATAAAAGTATTCATCCGTTTAATGATTACTTGTATTATTTTTGGTTGAGTATGTATATTTAGCCATATTCCTGTTCCTCTGAGGGTACCTTTATAAAAATTTTAGACTCTTTTGAGTATAGATACTTAATCAGCCTGTAAAACTAGATTGATATGTTTCTTAAATAACGGAGCAAAATATGTATTAATTTTATTTATGGAGGTTTTAATTACTTACTCTTTTAAAAATTTACCACTTAGTATATTTAGTTTAGTTTTTTCAGTTATCTAGTTCTTTGTTAAAAATAGAACAATAATTTTGCATTTCCACTTTCAGCTTTTATTATAAGATCTTCTTTATTGAACCAGGAAAAAATAATTCTATGGTTTTGTAAGTGGTTGTATGAAACCTTGGGAAAGTTCTTTACATGGCAAGGACAAGGGACAGAGAGTGAGTGGAACGTGGGTCTTTAGAAGAGGGGCGATGGCCACTGGCACTGCTGCTTCCCCGAGCGGAGATGAGGGGACACAGCTCACCCTCCTTATGCTCTCTCTTCCTTTTCTCTGATATCCTATCAGTGTCTCTTATTTGTGGAGTCCAACTGGAGCCTGATAGTAAAAAAAGTGGAAGTGACACAGTCCACAGAATTCAGCCTCTCAAATTAGAAAGCAGGGCGCAGAAGGGCAAACTTTGGATTATGAGTTTGGGGAGAAAACAGTAAAAGTGAATGACTGGCATATTTGCACAGCTGTTTTTCTCATTTTGAGTAACCTGAAATGAACTTCAAGGTTGAGGGCAGTATGTTTTTGGCAGAGAACACAGAGAAGTGGGAAAGACATCTTAAACCATATGCTTTCTCTTCTATAGGGGAAAAAAACCCCAATACACAAATACTCCGTATTTTCCTTAATGTTAAAATTAATTTTCTAAGCATTACAAAAGTAGCAAAGAACAACATGATTGTCATAAAAGAATTAAGCAGGGCAGTGCACAAATGAAAGTCCCCTTTCCTCTATACTCTTCATTTCTTTATTCATTCATAAAATCATTTATGCTTCTATTCTTTTAGCATAGGTTAGAAATAATAATAGCTGACATCTATCAGTGATAGGTGCCAAACAGACTTCCAAGAGTTTTATACGTATTGAGACATCACAACATTAAAAATTGGTGCTGCTATTTTTATCCTAATTTTGCTAAATGAGTGGCATGTAAGTTAAGTGAATTACTAAAGACCACAGAGCTGCTAAATGGCAGAGGCGGAATTTGAACACAGGTAAGTTCATTCTAAAGCTTTAATTCTTAACCACTCTGCTATGCAATGATAAGCAGTGACTTATTGAGCACCTACTATGTGCCAGGAACTTTTCTAGGCATTGAAGACACAGGGATAAACGCAAAAGATAAAGTTTCTGCCTCGTGGAAAATATATTCCAGTTATGGAGAACAAAAATCACCAAATAAATAGGTATGTTTATAATACACTTTCAAGTTGAAAGTGTAAAATTTATATTTTATCTATACATATATATATGTAATACAACTAAAAATAAAGTTAGATAAAGAGAGAGAATCTGGAGCTATATTTTAGACAGGATGATTAGGGAAGCCTCACTAAAGAGATAATATTTGAACAGAACTGAAATGATGTCAGAAGCATGCCTCCACAAACCTTACTCTGTTCAAGAAAAACTAAGGTCACCAAAGGGATAAAGTGATACCCATCGGTAATAAACGTGATATGCTATTTTTAACTTATCAGGTCTAATCTTGGAACTTTGCTAATATTAACATTTAATTTCTTACAATCATATGAAGAAGATCCAACTATGATCTCTAATTTATAAGTAAAATAACTGACCTCCAATGTCATGTAACTAGTAAGGTAAGTCTGCTGATAAATTGAGAATCTAGGCTTCAACCCCAGGGAGTGGACGCCTGGGTGGCTCAGTGGCCCCAGAAGCCCAGGGCGTGATCCTGGGGTCCTGGGATCGAGTCCCACATGGGGCTCCCTGCGTGGAGCCTGCTTCTCCCTCTGCCTGTGTCTGCCTCTCTCTCTCTCTCTCTCTGTGTCTCTCATGAATCAATAAATAAAATCTTTATAAAATAAAGACAAACACGTAGTATGGTTGGTTTGATGGTGCCTCAGCTATCCTAACATTGCATGGGTCGGTCCTCTAATTTGTTTTTTTTCAACCATCTATCACATTGTAGAGCTTGAAAATTTTCATAAAGATTTTCTGAGTGCTGTTTTATTAGCTTTCAATTTTAAAATTTTTATTATCCATATTTTACTTTTTTTTTTGTTCTCTTTTTTTTCCCCATAGCATCCTTGCTTTATTTTATGGAGGGACTTGGACACAGTATAGATTTTTGAGGTTTTCTTTTGCTCTCTACATTGTCCATGCATCTTTTTTCCTTTTTTCTTTTCTTTCCTCCTTTCATTATTTTTCTTCCTTCTTTCTTTCCTTCCTTTCTTTTTTCTTTTCTTTTCTTTTCCTTTCTTTCTTTCTTTCTTTCTTTCTTTCTTTCTTTCTTTCTTTCTTCCTTTCTTTCTTTTTTTCTTTCTTTCTTCTTTCTTTCTTTCTTCATAATTTTTGGAATCTCTGACATGGACTTCTCCAAAAGTCAGGTGAAATTTGACTGTGTTCGTTTCAGTAGGTGGACACCAACAATCTGATTGGTGGCTCTGGGTGTGAGTAGTGAGCTTCACTACTCACCAAGTTGTGGAGGAGGCAAAGCAATTTCTTCCTCGCAAGAAATCCACATGTCAATGCAGAGGGCTTTTTAGTTTAGGGACATTCATTTTAGCTTGGGGACATTCATTCATTCATTCATTTGCAGAAATGAATATTTCAATTTCCTAATCAATGGTAGTTCATGAGGGAAGGATGGGTACTTGACTGCTGGTGTTCCTGAGAAAAACTGAGGGAAAGTTGCTGTGGTCTTACTGCTCAGTGTGTAGATTTCCACAGCTCTTTATTTTCATTCCATTGGTGACTACTCACTGTGAATGCCCCCAAGTACAGAGATTCTCTGGTTCAACTTTTCTGGTTTCATTGTAAGTGAAAAGAATTGGGTCATAAACCAACTGAAATTAAGGTTTGTAACAAACTCATTAACTTGCTTATTATCCATTGAACATCTACTGTTTCTTAGACACTTTTCTAGATGCTGGGAATTCAGCAATGAAAGAATGGATACAGTGCAATTGAATGCTCTCTGTTGTTACATGGCTTACTTTTTTTTTAAGGTATTTCGGTCAGCATCTAACTGTTGTGTTGGTTGTCATGTTAGGTGTGACATGGGGATCTAATATCTTTTTTAAAAGTTTGCGTGTTGAAGATTTTCTTTTGATTTTTAGATTTTGAAATTTTCAGAATGTGATTCCTTCTTGAATCATTTCCAAGAACATCCATTTTATTAATTTTAAGTCTTTTCTATATTAATTCTGTTACTGTGGAGTTAGTCTTTCAGTTTATTAATATTGATTAGTCTCTTTAATTCTTTTTTTAAGAGAGAGAAAGGGAGAAGAAGAAAGGTGGCGGGGAGAGGCAGAAGGAGAAGAAAGAAAGAATCTTCAGCAGACTCCACACTGGGAGGATCTCTTAAGGGGGCTCCCCCTAATGTGGGACCCTGAGATCATGACCTGAGCTGAAATGAAGAGTTGGAGGCTTTGTTGACTGAGACACCCAGGCGTCCCTAGTCTCTTCTATTCTGTTGAAACTTTTTCTCAAAAATGGTCATTGTTTTTGCCTGTGCATGTGTAGAGAAAGAGGTATATTGAGCCTTCTGGGCAATGGGGTCTATTTCTTAGTCTGTAAAGAGTCATGTTCTTTCTCTGACACAGTTTTTGATTATCATAAAGTAATTTACTATATCTGAGAGAGAGGGTCTGGGAGGGAGCCAGTGTGTGGGTACATTATTGTGAGAACTGCCCTGGTTCTCAGGGCCTAGCCCTGAAGCTCACTCTGCAGTGTCCTAGCAGACTCACTTTGGAGAGCTGGGCTAACTCCTTTAGCTGCTTCCTTACTCTCAAGTCTGTTGCTCTGAGAGTAGGAAGAGTCACATTTAATTAATTTTATTTTGATGACATCTCATGTCTGCCAGGCTCCATTTCCTCTGTTCCTGGTTCTCATTAGGTACATGCTTCAACTTTTTAAAACCAGTTTCAAAGTACACAGATATTCTTTTTATACTATAGAAATTTGAATAGAAGATATTTTTCTTTCCATTTTTTAATGAATAAGAACAATTTTCTCTAAGTAGCATAGGGGCAAACACAGCAAGATAAAACAACTCAGTTATTGTCACATTGTTAATACAGAAACAGTAGGGAATCCTGAGTGGTATAAATAAATAAATACAAGGACATTCTGGTACTATGAAAAGACTGGAATGCAGATGTGTGCAACCTTTCTAATAAAAGTATGGAGTTTCTTAGTGTTGTAGAATCAAGTACAGAAAAACTTGAGGAGAATTTGCAAGTTACAATACTGATCTAAAATGTGATACTAAGATGTGGCATGAAAATCTTAAGTACAAAGTAAAGACAGACAAACGAAAATGTTTGTTTGCATTTCTTTAAGATAGTTTCTAAAACATGTATATACGTG
The DNA here is from genome assembly GCF_003254725.2 of Canis lupus dingo. Lineage (NCBI taxonomy): Eukaryota > Metazoa > Chordata > Mammalia > Carnivora > Canidae > Canis > Canis lupus. Next base: position 1,647,021 of record NC_064278.1, read on the forward strand.
CTGAAGGAGTCCGTTAAGTAGCTGGAATGTAATATTCTTTCAAAGCCCACAGTAGATGCAACGATCTTCATCTTACAAAAGCAAATTCCACTCAAAATCTAATATAAAGAGAAGTGGTTTTCAAATTGAATCATGTTTAAGATACAGTGGAAGGTTTAACAACTCAAGGCAGCATTTGACTCTATCTTAATAAACTCAAATTTATATTCTGCACTAATTCTATTTGCAAACCTATAAGCCCTGTGGGATGTCTTGTTATTGTTCCCTCTAATCCTTTTGGGTGGTTTTCTCACATACATTTACTGATTAGTACTCATCTGAATACTTGGAACTTTCTCCATTTCTCTGGAATTCTTTCTCTCTCTTTTTTAAAAAAGATATTTACTTATTTATTTGAGAAAGAGGGAAGAGAAAAGGGAGGAAGGGCAGAGGGAGAGGAAGAGAGAGTCTTAAGCAGACTCCACGCTGAGTCCAGAGCCGGACACGGGGCACCATCTCAGAACCCTGAGATCATGAGCTGAGCTGAAATGAAGAGACAAACAAAATATTTGAGGAAGTAGTGGCCAAAATCTCTCCAACTTTGACCACAACTATAAATCTATAGATTCAAAACTCTCAATGAACCCCAAGTACAAGAAATAGGATGGAAACTTCATCAAGATAAATCATAATAAAATTGCACATACCAATAGTAGAGGGAAAATCTTAAAAGCAGTCATAGATAAATTATGTACAGAGGAACAAAGACAAGGATGATTGATTTCTTGTGGAAAATAATGCAACCAGAAGTATACGTCTATATAAATATTTGTATACACGTATTCACAGAAACTTTATTTACAATATCACCAAACTGGAAATAACCCCAACGTCCAAAAGAAGTGGAGGGTGGGACAGGAGAAAGCCATGCAGAGTCTCAAGGAAATTTCCTAAGGTGATGGATATCTCATTATCTTGACTGTAGTAATGGTCTCATGGGTGAATAAATTTGTGAAAACCTATCAAACTATAGAGTTTAAGGATGTGCAGTTCATCGCATGTCAACTATAACGTGATGAAGCTGGTAAGAGGGACATGACTGAATTTAATGGTGGAAAACAATCACCTCAGCATTTTCCCAAAATGTGTGTACAACCAACGAAATGTCAATTAGGGTTAATCCAATTATTGGTAAATATAATCATAGTTAAGAAAACAGGAGATTTAAACATTTTCAGAACATGTAAACATATAGATTTATGGAATAATATCATTTTATAGCTGGGAACAGTATTATATGGTATCTAGTTTGAAATCCCCAATTCTTGAGTCATAGATGATAGGGTTTAAGAAAACTGGAAGGGGCCATGTAGGACGCATATCCACACTTATTATGATGTAATCACAGAACTAAAGTCCACGGAAACTGAATGATTTTTGAGTCTAGATTGACTCACAGTCTAGAACTGTTTCCATTTCTATCATATTTCTCATTTGATTTGTATATCATTCTCTTGTGTCTCTTTAATTATGTTTTTCTCAGAACATAATGGTATATACTGGCATCGACTTTGCCTCAATTCATGACAATTGTTGGATTGCTCATATTCGTGGGCTGGCAGAAACTTAAATGCTTCATTTGGAGGTCCATCATAATTTCAGCAAATTTATGAAATTTTAGCTTTATTTTCATATAACCTTGAGACACATTTCTAATGAAAAGTCTTTTGGTAGTTCTTCTGTCTTAGACTATTTGAACAGCTACAATTCTTGGTTTAGCCATTCTTATCTGGCCCTATAACTTAACCTCTTAGCTTTTTAAAAACCTCAATTCTGTTTCTGGTTGCTCTTCACTTTAACTTATAGTTGTGACACAAATCTCACTAAAGCTTTAACTGTGTTACTCTGTTGCTTAAAACCTGGCAGGGATCGATTGTTTCTTATTTTAAGTGTTACATTTTCACTTGATATTAAAGAACATCCACATTTGGACTGAAATTACCTTTATGACCTTCTTTATTTCTACTCTTCTTCATATATTAAATTAGATGCTTGTATATCCCTGAAGGAAATCACCAGAAATTTATCTCAAGTATTAAAATATCCCCCATCTTGACATACACTTGATGAGATCTCATGAGACTTGACATTCCAGACTAAATTATCACTATCCATCATCTTTAACATGTGTCGCCTGTTCATACAAACCACAAGTGATCTCTCCTTTTCTTGGCTTTAATTATACTTCCTTGCCTTAGAATATGCATTTAATTTTGACTAAAATATCTACATCTGCCAACATATAAATAGAAATAAAAATTTAAACTTGAGTTCCTGAATGTTCAGGACAGGATAGTGAATGTTGTCTGTGATTGTAACACCGGAAGTTACCCCAGAAGGATGCAGAGTCATTAATGCTGAATCCCAAATCTGTAAGTCGCTCCCTGGTCTCCAAAAACCCAAATAGTTTATGTAATTCCTCTTATTTTCCCTCTTTCTGCTATGGAATGTAAAATAGAGAAAAGTGCATTTCTGGTGCTAGCAGTTAGTAGCAACAGTTGATTGCAGAATTAAAGAGGAATGGAGATTCTTGATTGTCCAGCATTTGTATGATAATCAACAGGCAAAACAAATACTCTGTGCATATTTCTTTGATGGAGACTCACAAATAAAGCAAAAAACTTGAGAAAATCTAGACAGATATTGAAAATGTTCAATTTTCTCATATCTTTGTATAAGTATGAAACACACAAAGATATTTAAATATTTGTAGGCAATGTACGTGTGTGTGTGTGTGTGTGTGTGTGTGTATACACCACTGTGTATTTATACATTAGTTTACCAAAGAGGATGATCCAGACAAGTTCAAAATGGAAGGAAGTATGTTATTCTAGTGAGGCTTTTCCTCACTAGAAGTTATAGGGGACCAGAATGTGTTTCATTTGTGTGTGAAACAGCTCATGTTAACTGATGTTTTGCTCTGGACAATGACTTTTTTCTGAGTCAGGAGAGTTCAAGGTTGGGTGGGCCTTGGGTGGTGGGGACAAGCAGTAGTAGCTACTAGTCTTGCTTTGATTCCAGATCTCATCTCTTTCACCATCTCTCACCTTAGGAAAGGTATTCTTCATGTGACCCCGATGTTTGTCCATGATTGCACACTCTCATTTTAAGCCAAAGACCAAAATAGTAAAGCATATGCATTTATGGGTCTACGTCCTCTGTGTGCTTTGCCCTTTACCTTGGGGGGTTGGTCGAGAATAGGTTGGTGATAACTAGTATCTTAAACTTATTCCTCAAAACAATTATAACACCTTAAATTTCCTCTATTTTCTGTAAATTTGTGAAACTTTTATACATAAATGATTTTGTTTGATCATCATAACAATGTTCACTGTAAAGAGATGAATTATTTTTATCCCCATCTGGCCATTGTTCTGAGTCAGGCCTTATGATTAGTGTTGGGGATACAGTGGTGAATGGAATGGATATGGTCCCTGGCCTCATGGGCATTATAGTCCCATACAGAAACTAAAATATACCTGCAAACTGTGGCAAATTGGATGGAAAAAGGGATAAGGTCCCGGGAAAGAGAACAATAAGAGTGAATAATGTATTTTGGTGAGTCATGGAGACCCTCCCTGAGAAGGTGATAATGAAGATGAAGAACAAGAAGGCCCCAGTCATGTGAAATCTTGGGAAAACTCTCCAGATCTAGCCAATCACTTCAAGGATGTTCCAGAGTCATGCATCTAGTTAGGTAGCAGAGCTTGAAATTTAGGGAAAAAAAAATTCTGGAAATGATAATTAACATTTATGCAGCTCTTTTTAAAGTGCTTTCATGTGTATAATCTCATTTAGCAATCACACCATGAGGTGGAAAACTTGGAAGATGATTGATAGGTAGAAAATTCGCCACCATCCTTTTGACTTAGATTCCATCATTAATTGTGAGAGAGAAAAAAAAAATCTGAGGTTAGATTAAAGGCATCCTGAATTGCACATGAATTGTTTGTAGGTAAAATGTTCAATAAGATATTTCCCATTTGAACAATGTGGAGAACCAAAGGATCATCCAAACAGAAGCATGTGATTATCTCCTTACTATACCCGCCAACATGGGCCGCGCGCGCACCTAAACCCTGACGACGGCGCCCGAGTCATCCTCGAGAAGCACTACCCGCGCCTGGGGAGCCACTTCCACACCAATAAGCGCGTGTGCGAGGACATTGCCATCAGCCCCAGCAAGAAGCTCCGCAACGGGATCGCAGGCTATGTCGCACATCTGACGAAGCGCATTCAGCAGGGCCCGGTTGCAAGAGGGGGAGAGAGGAAGAAGGAGACCTACGTGCCCGAGGTCTCAGCCCTGGATCAGGAGATCATCGAGGTAGATCCTGACACTCAGGAGATGTTGAAACTTTTGGACTTTGGAAGCCTGTCCAACCTGCAGGTCACTCAGCCTACAGTTGGGATGAATTTCAAAACACCACGGGGAGCTGTTTGAATCTTTCTGCTGTGCTGGAGTATCTTCAATAAACCTTGGACACACACACACACACACACACACACACACACACACGAAGAAACATGTGATTAGAGACTAATCATTTATCTTTATTGTGTCTTCACTGTGTTTGGAATTTTGTGTGAGTTTTTTTTTAAGGAAAAAAATGACTGCATGGAGAAATAGGTTTTAAAACATTCTAATTCTCTTTTTCTCTTCCAACACAAGGTGCTTCGGTGCAGACATGGCCAAGTCCAAGAACCACATCACGCACAACTAGTCATGAAAATGACCCAGAAACAGCAACAAGAAGGATATGAAGATATGATTCTCTTAAGGGGATAGACCCCAATTTCCTGAGAAATATGTATTCAGCCAAGAAGCACAAGAAAAAGGGCGTGAAAAAGAAGCAGGCCGATAATTCTAAGGCTGTGAGTGCACATGCCCAGGCAATCAAAGCTCTTGTCAAGCCCAAGGAGGTCAAGCCCAAATCTCAAGGGGTGGCAGCTGCAAGCTCAATCGACTTGCTTACATCACTCACCCTGAACTCAGGAAAAATGCTCTTGTCTACATTTTTAAGAGTCTCAAGGATTGCCTGCCATAGTCCAAGGCCCAGACTCTTGCTATATATGTGCAAATGTATAGAAATACATAGTATTGCTTCCACTTACTATTGCTTCCAACTGACTATAAGTATGTTTTAGTTCATATATTCTGTACCAAATATCTCTCCATCTATTAAAAATGACAACACATATTAGGCTATCTAAAATGTTGCTGATTAAATTAGCACGTCATTAAAAACTCCGACTAAAGAAAACATTATTAAAATACATTATTACCCTGGAACAACTGGACATCCTTGTGCACGAAATGAATCTAGATGTAGACCTTATAACCTCCACAAAAAAATTAAGTCAAAATGGATCACAAATTTTAATATAAAATTTTAATATAAAATTTTCAAATATAAAATTTGAAACTTTAAAACACTTGGAGGATACCATAGGAGAAAACCTAGATGACTTTGAGTATAGTGACCTTTTTAGATATAACACCAAAGACACAGTCTAAGAAATAAATGATAGCTGGACTTCATTAAAATTAATGAAATTAATAAAAAAAATCTGCTCTGTGAAAGACAGTGTTGAGAATATGAGAAGACAGGGGCCCCTGGGTGGCTCAGTCAGTTAAGCATCTGACTTCAGCTTAAGTCATGATCTCAGGGTCCTGGGATTGAGCCCTGCTCCCTGCTCAGCAGGGAGTCTCCTTGTCTCTCTGCCCTAGTGTTCTCTCTTTTTCAAATAAATAAATTAAATCTTAAAAAACAAAAAAGAAAATAAGAAGACAAACTACAAACTGGGAGGAAATATTTACAAAAGACATATCTGGTAAGGACTGTTATCCAAAATTTACAAAGAACATTTAATTTCAATAATAAGAAAATAAGCAGCTAGATTGAAAATATTGTCAAGGACTTCAAGATATATCTCATCAAAGGAGATACACAAGTGGCAAATAAGCATATGAAAAGATGCTCCAAATCATATATCATGGGGAAATACAAATTAAAACAACAATGAGATACCACTACACCTTTATTATTAGATTGGCCAAAATCTGGAACACTGACAATAGCAAATGCTGACAAGGATGTGGAGCAATAGGAATTCTCTCATTCATTGCTGATAGAAATGAAAAATGGTATAACTACTTGGGAATACGGTTGGAAATTTCTTACAAAAGTAAACATACTCAGGGTGTCTGGATGGCTCAGTTGGTTAAGAGTCCGACTCTCCCACTCTTCAGGGCGTGATCCTAGTCCCGGGATTGAGTCCCATGTCGGGCTCCCTGCATGGAGCCTGCTTCTCCCTCTGCCTGTGTCTCTGCCTCTCTCTCTGTGTCTCTCATGAATAAATAAATAAAATCTTAAAAAAAAAAAAAAAGAAAAAGAGTCTGACTCTTGGTTTTGTCTCAGGTCATGGTTTCCAGGTCGTGGGCTCAAGCCTGCATTAGACTACCTTCAGTGCAGGGTCTGCTTCAGATTCTCACTCCCTCTCCCTACCACTCACTGTCTCTCAATCAAGCAAATAGTATCTTTAAAAAAAAGAAAGAAAAGAATGTAAACATACTCTGTGACCCAGAAATTAGGATATTTGCTCAAAGGAGTTGAAAACTAATGTCCAAATAAAGATTTGCACACAGATATTTATAGTAGCTTTATTCCTAATGCCAAAACTTGGAAGCAACCAATATGTCCTTCAGTAGATAAAAGGATACAAAGACTGTATACATCCAGACAGTGGAATTTTATTTATCACTGAAAAGAAATGAGCTATCAAGCAATGCAAAGATATGGAGGAAACTTAAATGTCTATTACTTAGTGAAAGAAACCAAGTCTGAAAAGGCTACACACCGTATATGGCATTCCAGAAAAGGCAAAACTATGGGGACAATAGAAAATCCAATGGTTGCCAGGGAATAGTAGTGGCAAAATGAATAAGCAGACACCGAGGATTTCTAGGTCAGTGAAAAAACTCCATATAATATTAAAATGATTGGTATATGTTATTATCCATTTGTCTAAATTCATAGAATGTATAACACCAGAAATGAACCAGAAGGTAGGCCATGGATGCTGGGTGACTGTGATGTGTCAATATAGGTTTATCCTTGGAAAAAGAAAAGAAAGAAGAAAAGAAAGAAGAAAAGAAAAGAAAGAAAAGAAAAGAAAAGATCCTTGTGAAGAATATTAATAAGGAGAAGGGTATGCATGTGTGGATACAGGGAAATATATGGGAAATTTCTATGCCTTTCAATTTTCTTATAAACCTAAAACTACTCCAAAAAAAAAAAAAAAGAAAGAAATCTCTAAAAAAATACATTACTGAATTTCAAAATCATCAAGCTGCGTATTTTTCCAAAGTTATTCATGTACTTGGACTTTCAAAATGTTATTTTTGTGTGAACATTCTGTGTATTTAGCTCAAACGTAGAAGAATGCACACCTATCCATTGGATTGCATGTGTTTCTCATGTACCATCCAAATAATTTCTTTTTCCACACCCATGAGCTTTCATGGTCCTTTGTTACCTCAGGAACTAGAGTGGCCTTTTTAAACCTACTCATCACATAGATAAAATGAGTCGGAAGGACACCTGCATGCAGGTGTGTTGAAATGCTAAGCCCGAGTGGTTACTTTTATTGTGCCTACAATATGTAACTGCCAAGGTCAAAATACTGCCTGTGCAGCCCGTCTCCCTCAGGGCAAAAGCTAAAGTGTTTGGGGCTCCCAACATCATGCTCTTCATATTCTTGCTTCTTCTCCGAGGCCCAGGTGGCAGCTTGCCATTTGTAGGACACACCACAGCGCTCTTCCCTCAGGCTCGGTGCTGTTCTCTCTGCCTGGCTTGCACACTCACTCTCATCAGAACTCTGGTCAAATGCCACCTTAGCAGAGATTTTCTTCACACTCTTTAAAAGTTAAATTCACACTCTCTGTCTCTTCTATTCTTTTATTCTGCTTTATTGTGCTTCATGATGTTTATCACCATCTGACAAATACTTTTATTATTATTATTGGTATTATTAGTTTTACTTCTACTGTTATATAAACACATGAAGGAGGGTCTTGTCTGTGTGTGTGTGTGTGTGTCTGTGTGTGGGCACGGACGCTATAACCCTGCTCTGGGGGAAAGTGGGTACTCAATAAATATTATTTGAATGGAAGTATTACAGCAATGCATTATAATGAGAAATACTGATAAGTTTAGTCTCCTAGTTGATACTTCTTTATGTAGATAGGTTTTTTTTTTTATGTAGGGCTGAGACTATGCTAGTAGTATTTTTAGCCCTTCCCCCTTGGGTAACAGTGGTGTGATGAGTACGTGTAGTGCAGAAGCCGTGAAGTACAGAGGCTCTTACCTAAGGGCTTCTTCTTGGGTAAATTCAACTTAATGGTGTTGAGTTTTAGAAATGCACTCCATGTTTTCTAGAGACACACTCATACTATGCGTTTTTATGCATGAAAATAAGATATAGTGTGTTCAAGCTCAACAGAAGCAAAAGACATGACAGATAATATTTCAAACAGCATAGAAGAACCCTAAGATACCAGCCTAGAGCAAGAATGAAATCCTCATTTGGTCAAGATGGAGATCTTTATTTAAACATCATTCATCTCCTGTAACAAGGAGTCACAAACACTAATAAATACAATGGGAAGAACCTATTTTCAGAAAAGTACATCCATTCATTTACTTTTTAATTCCCCAATAAAGGGGGGGGGATCAGACTATTAGGTTGATAAAGGATGTCACCTCCAACTCCTCATGAGCCGAAGAGGAAGCCGGCGCCTAGGGAGTGGCCGGCCAGTGGAGGAGCCCAGCTAGCCTGCTGTTTGCTCCCGTTATCAATCCCAGCCATACCACTGAGCCCACATTCTCAGCATAATGCAGAATAAAATCACAGATCCATCAAAACAAATTTGACGAGTGATAAATAAGTCTGGGCAGGGGCACAGCAGTTTGTATCAGGCAGCAAGCACATAAACATAATAAATCACAATAAACAGAATATTTAGAGCTGCTTAGAAGGATGGTGATAAATTGGCACCTCGAGAAGGGCCGCAAATGCTCTCGTTTGGGCAAGTATTTGTTGATCCCCATCATTTCACATCAAAAGTGTAGTCAATTTTTTACAGTCTTAGATGGCCCAAAAGCTGTCTTCGTGTTTGGGTAGGCCTGTTTACTGAAAAGCTTATGGTGACTTCTTGGGGGCTTTTGTTTGGTTTTCGGTGATTCCTTTTACGCTTCTCCACGCCTGGCGGCCCCTAAGCACGGCCCCCCTCTGACTCCACTGGGGTCGCCGCTGGGGTGCCTGCTCCGGAGACTCGCAGTACTGGGGGAAATGGGGCTTTTATTCAAAAGTTTCATCAGCCTTCTTTGCTCTACTTCTAAAGCTAGACTGTCTCTTCCATCAGAGGAAGGGCCCGGGAAAGAAGCAAGCCGGAGGGTGCAGGGAGAAGGGAGAAGAGGTGGCCAAGAGCACGGAGGCCAGAGCAACTGCAAGAAGAATCACATCACCCAGGCAACAGCTGGGAGGGCAGAAGGCGCAGGGACAGAGGGCGGAACCCCGACGCCTCCGCAGCGGGAAGCCCGTGGAAGCCTGGGGCGGGGGGTCACTCGGTGGCGGCCCCGCGGGCGGGCGCTCGACGGGGGTCTCTGCCTCAGCACCGGGCTGAAGCGCGGGCTCTCCCGGGGATCCACAAAGGATGGCCTGCAGAGCCCGGGCCTCGGGCCCGGAGGAGGCGACTAACCTGTCCCTTCCCGGGACTGCAACCGAGGCAGTCCTAGTACTTCCCTTCCGATGTCTCATGTGAATGTCAGCCCGAGCCTTGACGTATTCAAAAGCGCTGTCACTGGAGTCACCTGCACGGTTAAATATTTTCCAAATTGCCATGCCAGGTGAATTTTGCTTATTTGGAAGTTTTATCAAGATTTGCAAAATCACGTGATACGGGGGGGGTGTCATAGACTGTATTATGGTTTAATAGCCACAGCAATGATTTCAAGAGTTGCTTGCAGAATGAATCCAGATGCTAGCAGGAGGAACATCTGAAACATCCTGTAATTTTTAAACAATTGCGTTTAATCTGAGATAAAAATATGTAACATTATAACACATCGAGAAACATTCACATACCTTGGAAAGAGACAATGAAAGCAGGAAATCGAGGAGTTTATTTGTAGGCATGTTGAGTCATACAGATGAGCTACTGAAAACAATTACACAGAAATTTAGGGAAAAAAACATAGACATTGTGAGAAGCTGACATTCTGAGATAGACATACATTTTAAAAGACTGACATCTATTGCAAATTAGAAATATCTATAAATGAATTAAATTTGATTTCAACAAAATTTTGGAGGAGATGAAGAACTACAGAAATAAATACCATGTTAAATTCAGAACAAGTTTTATTTTTTAACTCTTATTTTTATTTTATTTTTATTTCTTACAGCTGAGAGTAGGAAGCAAAATTGTAGTTCACTCTTAATTATAGAGTTGCAAAAGCAATGCTGTAATTAGAGCTGTGAAAATTGTCTGGCGACAGATTTTCTTTGTAGTTTGAAGGAGTGAAAAACCCTATTGATAGTATTTGATACGAGTTTCATCAAAGTGCACTAAAGGAATACACTAACTTCTTAATACTTCTCCAACACTTTGTGGCAACTGCTAATTGTTATCATTTTTGTATGTGGGTGCCACTTTTAAATATTTGGACTTGCATTTATAAAAGCTTTGCCACTTTTTTTATATCTAGAATTTCATATTTAGATTAGAGAAGTGAACAGGATATAAATAGCTACTGGTCCTTAGAGTCAAAGCTTTTAGTCCTTAATTTTTGATAGCATCAAAATTATTCAATGCTTGTAGTAGACATTAAATGATTTGTAATAGTTATCATTTGATCAATTTCCTGATTTCAATAGTTTACCCAAACAATGTAAGACAGCTACCCTGTGCTCTAAAAATTGTTAAGAATGTTTACATTAGCCTGAATCCAATGTTAATTTTTTTTCAATGTTAATTTTTTTTAAAGATTTTATTTATTTATTCATGAGAGAGAGAGAGAGAGAGACAGAGGCAGAGACACAGGCAGAGGGAGAAGCAGGCTCCATGCAGGGAGCCCGAAGTGGGACTCAATCCCGAGTCTCCAGGATCACACCCTGGGCCCAAGGCGGTGCTAAACCGCTGAGCCACCTGGGCTGCCCACTTCTATTAATTATTGAGAGATATTTGTTGAAATCTCCAACTATTTGTAATTTTTCCCATTTTTCCTTTCAGTTCTATGCATATTTGCTTTATATATTTTGAACCTTTGAAAATCTTGATGGAGTTATTTACTTTATCTAATATTAATATAACCACTGCAATGTTCTTTTGATTAATATTTGTGTAGTGTATATTTAAAGTGTTATTTATTTATTTATTTATTTTTAAATTATAGAGCTTCTTTTTTTTTTCCTAAGATTTTATTTATTTATTCATTAGAGACACAGAGAGAAAGAGAGAGGCAGAGACACAGGCAAAGGGAGAAGCAGGCTCCATGCAGGGAGCCCGATGTGGGACTCGATCCCAGGACTCTGGGATCATGCCCTGGGCGGAAGGCGGGGCTAAACCATCGAGCCCACTCAGGCTGCTCCCAATGTTGATTATTTTTGAAAGTATGTCTGATTCTCTAATCTATTATAATATTCAGTGAGTTGACAAAGTGAAACTCTAGAAATAAGAAGATGAATTTAATTTTGACTTAAAAATTTTTTATTATAAAATTAAATTTGTTGATTTGGTCCTCCTAACTGTATTAGTTTAAGCTTAAAATATGAACTTACATTTTTTTTTCAGTATCTTCTTAGCTCATGATGTGATCAGAAGGGTATTAATTTGGTTCTGATCACTCACTACTGTTCCTGAAAATGAATGGCCTGCTTTTTTCACTTTTTGCTCAATGCAGTTTAAGAAATAAGGAAGAATCAGTGAAGGTGTATTTGTTTCATATTAAATAAAATTAACTTGTTCCCTATTGGAAAAGATACACGTCTATAAGTTTTGTCTATTGGTCTTATCATCCTAGTCAAATATATAAACATATTTTATATATTTGATTTTTAAATCAAAACATCTTTGTCTTATATAGAAAAAGGCAAACTAGAGAAAACTTACAAAATTTCCTTTCAAAGTTTTTTTTTTTTTTTTTTTTTTTTTTTAAAGATTTCATTTATTGGGCAGCCCAGGTGGCTCAGCAGTTTAGCGCCACCTTCAGCCCAGGGCCTGATCCTGGGGTTCCCGGATCCAGTCCCACGGTCAGGCTCCCTGCATGGAGCCTGCTTCTCCCTCTGCCTGTGTCTCTGCCTCTCTCTGTGTCTCTCATGAATAAATAAATAAAATCTTAAAAAAAAAATTTCATTTATTTATTAGAAAGAGAGAAAGAGCCTGAGCAGAGGGAGAAGCAGACTCCCCCCGATCAGGGAGCCTGACCCGGGGGCTCAGGACCCTGGGATCATGACCTACGTGGAAGGCAGACATTAACTGACTGAGCCACCCAGGCACACCTCAAGTTTTCCTTTCAATAGAAAATTATTATGAGGGGACAGTTAAAGTAACACTACATTAAACTATTCCAATAAAAACATATTCCAAGATATATTTGATGATATTTATTTATTTTATTTAGATTAATATGGGCATGGAGACGTCTGTGGCACAGGTAACATTATTTTTCTTCCCCTCTGTGATGGTTATATAGGGATTTTTTTAAACTGTGTTAAACTTCATCAAGCTTATAATATGCTTGCATACTTTAATAATTTAGTTTTAAAATCTTAAAAGTGTTCGATGTCCCTGCTACACCATTCTATGTGATTATAACCACACCCCCAGCTATTTTCTAGAAATAGTTCTTAAGCCTGTTTTCTTTGCTTATTTTGTGCCATTGCCTCTCTTTCTCTGCCTGCTAAATGGCAGCTACCTTGAAACCATCTGAAACCTTAGATGGACCAGAGAGAGCATGGTTTTCTTATTTATTTATCTATCTATGTATTTGTCACAAAACTAGGGCCTTTCATTTGCTGTTTCTTCAAGGGCTTTTATTGCTCAAGGCCCCCCACCCTCCTTTTGTTTCTGGTTCTTCTCTGGGGCCTTTGTTGTTCAAACTCTTTTTCAGTCTCATTTTTTGGCTGTTTGGGTTGCAGGACAATTGGCATTTCCACTTTGGGAAGAACTTAAATTATGGGTTCTCCACATTGTCCTCAATGTGTTTGCAGAAGACCTAGTTTGTTCCCCACCTCATTGCTTTCCAAAATATCTTGTTAGAAGAATCAAGAAGAAGCCAACATACACCAAATGTTGACTTTTTTTCCAAAATCTTCTAGGATTATACGCTCAGTAGGGAGATTGTAAGCTGTCCATTTATCTAAACCTTATCTGTTATCTTTCTGCTGTTTTTCCAAATGTTTTGCTATGGTGTAAAAAGGATTTTCAGCTTTCCTGTTGACTAAATCTGTTTTCCTGTTGCCCAGTAACTGACAGCTGAGCCAAAGTCATGACTTCTATTTATTCATTTTTAGTTCTACAGCTTTAGCAAATGGCTTTTAGACTTAAATTTCTCATGTAAAAGGGAAATCTTTTTCCTTTTTTCCTTTTCTTTCTTTCCTAGTGCTTACCAATAAAAGTTAAACAGAACATAAATTCTTATAATATTTCTATGTAGTTATTTGAAAAATGACATATAGGATCTATTCAGGGATTTTCTTTTCTTTTAGGAATGTGGTAGATGTATAAAGGAAACTTAATTAATTAATTAGTTAATTATTAATTTTAAAGATTTTAGTTATTTATTCATGAGAGACACACAGAGAGAGGCAGAGACACAGGAAGAGGGAGAAGCAGGCTCCCTGTTGGGAGCCCGGTGTGGGACTCAATCCTGGGACTTCGGGATCACGCCCTGGGCTGCAGGCAGGTGCTAAACTGAGGTGCTAAACTGCTGAGCCACCCAGGGATCCCAACTTAATTTATTTTTAGACAGTGGTGATTAAGATCTTGGCATGCTCTTAAAAACTTTCAATTGTAAAAATACTTTTTAATTTTGTCTTTTGTGTTTAACAAAATTAAATCAGTCTCACATATTAGCTTATGTAAAAGAAATCAAGAATGTATTTAGATGTACTCCACTTAGGAGGCAAGGTGTATTTATGCTGCGTGAGAAGAAAAATCTATATGACATTTTAAGAGAAAATCGAATTTAGTCAGTGAAGATGATTTTGCAAAACTTATCCCACGGAGAAGCATATCAAGCCTTTAAAGCAAATGTCAAGATTAGTTGACAGAATGAAAGATGTCACAAAGGTGATTCATTATTATTTTTTTTTCTCTTCTGTTATTACAAACAAACCGCCTACAATTACTGGGTGAATTAAGCAGGTAAGGGAAATCAAATATATTTTATAATTGAGAAACCAAGATGGTTACTCTGTATTATTATTTAGAAATGTTTCAAAATCAATTTCAAGTGCCTATTTTTTTTATCAAAAGAGAAAGAAACTAAATCAAAACTTGTAAAGCAACTTCACAAGTTTAATGAACTTGAGGCAGAGTTCCTGGAATTCAGTGACTGTGGTAGGCTCATTAATGTTAATGCATAGGTAAGAAACAGAAATAATATATTAGCCCAAGAAAAGGAGAAAAAAAGAAATAAAGCTAAAAGAAGGAAGAAATAAGATAAAATATTTTTTTAATGGGAATCACCTTCAGCGTCCAAACGTGAATGCTCTGGGAGTATATGCATTGCTGTCTTTTGTCACTAATTTTTAAATAAAATTCTTCTACTCAAATAACCTTTCCAACCTGGAAAAGAGATATAAAGAACCTTAAGAGCATTGCCTGGTGACCAGAAACTGTGTCATTAAATTGCACCACGTTGGCTACAAAGCATATGAGGTTTTATTAGGCTAAATATCAGATGGGAATCACATATCTCTTAGATATACACAAAAACAAAACATTTCATGGCAAGTTATAAATGAGAAGCCTCTTTAAAATATAAAGTTATTATGTATACTAAATATAAGAAAAGATATTTCTAAAAATTGAATAAGGG
This sequence comes from Canis lupus dingo, assembly GCF_003254725.2. Taxonomy (NCBI): domain Eukaryota; kingdom Metazoa; phylum Chordata; class Mammalia; order Carnivora; family Canidae; genus Canis; species Canis lupus. Next base: position 1,662,164 of record NC_064278.1, read on the forward strand.
TAGTTCAAACAGGCACCACTAACCAGGTCTAAAATAGGCAAGAAAAAAGTGAAATATCCCAGACCCCAAACCAATGGTTAAAGAAAGAAATACACAATATATTTTTAAAATATTTTATTTACTTTTCTTTTTAAAATTTGTTGTTTTAAAAAATGTTCAATGCTAGATTTTAAGGATGAGTTACCATTCTTATAGACGCAAAGCTGAAAGCAAAGAATTTTCCCAGGTGAGAGCTATAGTGTTCATTTTAATAAGTATCTTAAATACGAATAGGCATGATTTAGCAAGAGGCTGTTCTCACTGTCTGTCCTCTTTCCTTGTCATGCTCAGAGAGGACATGCCTGAAGCCACAGCTAAGGAGCAGTTCTACTACGTGATTAGAAGGGAACTCTTGGGCTGTCTCTCCTGTTCTCTAGTTCCAAAATCTTGGTCATTGGACAGTTGGGTGGCTCAGTGGTTGAGCATCTGCCTTAGGCTCAGGTCATGATCCTGGAGTCCTGGGATCAAGGCTCCTGTTGGACTCCCTCCTCTGAGAGGAACCTGCTTCTGCCCCCACCCCCCCCCCCCCGAGGAACCTGCTTCTGCCTCTCTCTCTCTCTCTCTTTGTCTTTCATGAATAAATAAATAAAATTAAAAAAATTTTTGGTCATTAAATTTCTCAACCTTCAATTTTTCTCATGAAGATATTAGTGACTGCATTACCAGGTGTTTCTGAGAACCAAATAATTTATCGCTATGCCTAGAATATAACCAGAATCATAAACAAGTGAGACTCATCAGATGAACAGAAAATGACTTTATTCGGTGTCCATATCAACACTATCTGTCCTGACCCGGGGTGAAATCCAGGAAAGGCTTTCTGGTCATTCTCAGACAATGAAAAAAAAAAAAAAAAATCCCTTTCAGAATTTCAAGATGCAAAAGTGCTCTCACTTCCATAATGAAAATCTATGTTCCAGGTTCTCGGCAAAGTTTCACAGTTTATTTAGAGTTAAAATCTTCTTCCTTTCCTAGCTCAGCCTCGCTTGTGGCAGGAAGGTGAGATGGAGACCAGGTGAGGGTGGAAGAAGAGGGCAAAAGGCGTCTTCTCTCTGGACACAGCCCAGCCCGCTCCTCCTTCCCCCTCGTTAGCTATTACTCCCCACTGAGTTGAGGCAAAGGTGAGGCAGAGAGCAGGACACGGGCACATAAGGGGTGCTCCTTGCTGTGGCTAGTGGAGACCCCCCCTCGGCAGGCACCTGGGGGGCGAGCGCACGGCCAGCGAGGGCCCCCCTCGCTCCATCCCGCCCTTCCTCCAGGTGGTCGGACATCAACGCCTGAAACCACACGTTCTGCTCCTCGGCGGTGGGAGGGTGGCTGTTTCTCTTCCACAGTCCTTTACTCTGCTGCTACAGGCCGCTTCATCAAGCTGCTCACTCCTCAGAGCTTTTGCTCAGTGTTGAGGTAGGTACCCCCTTCCTATCGCCCACTACAAACTCCTTGAGAGACTTAGGAAGTCCTCTCCCTGGCCTCTGCGGAGCCCTCTTCGTTTCTCTTCTGTGAGGAGGAAGCACACTGACAACTCTCTCCACAGAAATCGCCTCTCTTGTACTTGACTTCTCTCTTGATCTTTCCAGATTCTTCTACAGGCTGGCTAGGAGTTAGTTGTAAATAGCACATTTAGTTGTATACATTTGAATAAATAATCTAGTCTTTGGAGGCAGTGAGAATGTTCTAGTTACCTATTATGACAAAGCTTAGTGGCAATGACAATTTATGATGATTCCTTAGCGCTCTGTGATTTTTGGCTCAGCTGGAGAATTCTTGTTTGAGATCTCTCATGGGTTTGTGTCAAGTAACACAGCTCAGACTAGCATTATCAGCAGGCCCCACCAGACAGGAAGCAGAAGCTGCCAGGGTTGTTAGGGACCATATCTGGAACGGAGTGATATTTTATTGGTTATAGCAGTAATAAGGCCTGTTCAGACTTGATTAATGGAAGAGAGGGATGGATCCCATCTTTAACTTTGCATGCAAAAGTGGCAAGTTGAAGAGCAAATGGCATGGGAGATATTGTAGCCATATTTGGAAAATATAATCTGCCATAGAGTACCTGCTGCTTATATTCTTGAAACATTCCTTGGAACAGAAACTTGTCAGTTTAAGTTCCTGATACGTAGGCATTCAGAGGTTGTTCATTACCTGTTTGTCCACACCATCCACATTTTATGATATTATCTTTCATGATGCTAAGATGATTTGGTTATCCTCTTGGTCCAACCTTATGAGTGTCTCCAAGGGTGGAAGTCAAATTGTTCAAAATATTTAAAACCAGAATCCAATGAAACCTTATGCAGAAGGAAATCTTTTGGAATGGAAGAGAAGAGAAATTTGTTTTCCTTTCTCTTCAGAGTTTATTTTCTTGAAACTTAACACAATTTTTTTTTGGTGCAGAATGTTATGAATTCTAATATATACATAGGTTTGTGTGGTCATGACTACCACAATCAGAATTCAGAACAATTTCATGGCCTCCCCCGCAAAACTGTCTTATGCTATTCCTTTGCAGTTACACCCTCCTTCAATCCCTCAATCTTAGCAACCCTTAATTTCTTTTATCCTAGATTGTATTTATGTATTTGGGGTGGGGGGGGCATGAGCAGGGCAGAGGGAGAGGGAGAAGCAGACTCTCCATGGAGCAGGGAACCAGAGAGGGGGCTCCATCCCAGGACCCTGAGGTGACCTGAGCCAAAGGCAGATGCTTAACTGACTGAGCCACCCAGGGGCCCCATCAACCTCTAATTTACTTTCCATCATTTAGTTAATTTTGTCTTTTTTCAGGATGTCAAATACATGGAAGTATATAGTATATAACATTTGAGACTAACTTTTTTTGCTCAGCATGATTCCCTTGAGATCTATCCAAGTTGTTATATGGATGCATAACACTACTTTTTATTGTGGAGGAATAGCCCGTTGTATGGATTGTAGCACAGTTTATCCACTCACTTGTGAAAAACCTAGTATTGTTTCCAGTTTTTGAAAACTGTGAACAGAGCTGTTATGAACATTAATATATAGGTTTTGTGTAAACATAAATTTTGAATCCTTTTGACTAAATTTCTAGGACTGAGATTGCTAGGTCATAGGGTAAGAATAGATTTAAATTCCTAAGACAGGACGCCTGGGTGGCTCAGTTGGTGAAGTGTCTACCTTTGGCTCAGGTTATGATCTGGGATCCTGGGATTGAGCCCCACATTGGGCTCCCTGCCCAGTGGGGAGTCAGCTTCTCCCTTTACCCCTCCCTCCTTATGATCTCTCTCTCAAGTAAATAAGTAAAATCTTTAAAAAAGAGAGAGAAAGAAATATTTCCTTTAAAAAGAATTCCTAAAGCACTACCAATTTCCTTCCCAGGATAGCTGTATCATTTTTGCATTCCTACTGGCAATATAGGGGAGTTCTCATTGTTGTGAATCCTCATCAGCACTTTCTGTTATCAGCAATATGTACATTATACTCATATATGTATGCAATATATTATTTTTAATTTTTAAAAAGATTTTATTTATTTATTCATGAGAGACAGAGAGAGAGAAACATAGACAGAGGGAGAAGCAGGCTCCCTGCAGGGAGCCTGATGTGGGACTTGATCCTGGGGTGGGGATTACACCCTGAGCCAAAGGCAGATGCTCAATCACTGAGCCACCCAGGCGTCCCGCAATATATTATTTTAATGAGCCTATTAGGTAAACACTATCTCATCATGGTTTGAATGTATAATTCTTTTCTTTTTTAAGATTTTATTTATTCATGAGAGATGCGGGGGGTGAGGAGAGGGAGAGAGAGAGAGAAAGAGAGAGGCAGAGACACAGGCAGAGGGAGAAGCAGGCTCTATGCAGGGAGCCCGACATGGGACTCGATCCCAGGTCTCCAGGGTCAGGCCCTGGGCTGAAGGTGGTATTAAACCACTGAGCCAACGGGGTGCCCATAACTCTTGAATGTCTAATGACGATGAATATAATTTTATGTACTACTTTATGTTCATTTATTCTCTTCAGTCAAGTGTCTATTCAAGGCTTTCGTCTATTTTTTAACTGAACTATATCTTTCTTTTTTTTAAAAAAAGATTTTATTTATTTATTTTAGGGAGAGAGAGAGAGAGAGAGAGAGCAAGCACGAGCAGGGGGAGGGGTAGAGGGATAAGCAGACTTCCTGCTGAGCACAGAGCCCAACTCCAGGCTTGATTCCAAGACCCTGAGATCATGTCCTGTACCAAAATCAGGAGTCAGACACTTAACTGAGCCACCCAGGTGCCCCAAGAGCTGTTTATTTTCTTAATGTGGAGTATTCAGTATTATTTATGTATACTAGATACATTATTCATTAAATATGTGATTGGCAAATATCTTCTACTAGTTCTTGACATTTTTATTCTATTAACAGTATATTTAGCAGAGCCTTTTTTTTTTTACCTTATGTAAGAATTCTTGCCCAGTCGAGGGGCATAAAGTTTTCTTCCATGTATTTTTCTTTAGTTTTACATTTTAAACCAAGATTTATAATTGAGTTAATTTTTATATAATGTATCAAGTTGAAATTGAGGGTTTTTTTTTAATACATCTGACTGTTTCAACATCATTTGTTGAAAAGATAAACTTTTTTCCTCCATTTATTTGTCTCTGTACTTAAAAAAAAAAAATCACTGGCCCTATTTGTTTAGGTCTGTTTCTGGATTCTATTCTGCTCTATTATCCACTCACGTGTTTATCCCTTTACCAATTCTGTACTTTCATATTTACCAAGCTTTGCAGTGAGTCCTAAATCTAGGTAGCCTGATTCCTCCATCTTTGATCTTCTTTTATTAAAATTGCTTTGGCCAATCTACTTTTTATACTAGTCCATTGCTCTTTTCATATAAATTTTCAAGAGACCTTGTCTACACCTACCAAAATCTTGCTGGCAGGGAGTCAATTACAATAAATCCCTAGATCAGTTCAGGGAGACTTGACATCGTTAGCATGCTGAGTCATCTGATCAGTTTCCAATTGTGTCCTGCAACCTGGACCCAAAATATAAAAATTCAAGAAATATGACAAACAATATACTTAGTGAAGTAACTATGAAGAAATTATTAGTCCTTTCCTCTACTTGACTTACTCCTAAATATATAGATGATGCATGTCATCTATATATTTAGATAACCTGTCATGCTTCCTTCTTTTTAGGATCTTTTTTACAAGTATTATATGAGCATTATTTTTAGTATGCAAATTATGAAATTAGATACCTATTAAATTTTTGTTGGAATTAATGTACTGTCATCTTGTCATAGCCTGGTAATCTTTATGAACCTCTGGCCTCTGCAACCACCACATCACTAATAATTGTAGCCAGTAGAGTACAGGGAGGCTTAGCTGTCTTCATTTTAATTTTAGTTCTAAACTTTCATCATTATCTCTCATCATGTCAAGCAGGTGGGATGAATAATAGCTTCCATCTGCGACATTCAGTGGCTTATGAAATTCTAAGGTTGATTTAGAGTGATGCTATTGGCCCACATCCCATATGTTATTGTGGGGTTCATAATAATAACACTGGCTTATCATTTCTCATCCCCATACAAGATTTAATCTTATAAAATCATACTGCTGCCGTGCCATATGGACAATATAATTATGCACATTTCCAGTTTTTATCTCAATTTGCAACTGTGAGTATTCTAAATTGTATACTCTTCTAATGTGCATGTGTATCCCAAATATTAGTAAAGCCATGTTTAAGGTACATTTAATAATGATCGCAGGCTTCTATCTTTTGTGATGTTTCATGTGGGAGTATTTGAATAAACCTGGCATGATTTTGCTTCAGAGAAACTAACAGCAGTTAGTAAGTTGATTGATCAATTTCTGGTTCCTGACATTTTGATCCATGATGTGAGCACAGGATGCTTACTTACCATCTGAATCTCCTGGGGACTTAGAACACTACTCATCGATGCATCATTCTGGTGGGAAGGGGAAATGAAGCAGCAGAGGAATAGAAAAAGTCAGTAATTGTGGGCTCATAAAAAGGTTTAAACTCTAAGTTCTTGGCAGGGAATTAATAAGAGGAAAGAGGAAAACAACCATGGATCTGTGTTTCTGAATAATCATATTCTGCTCATCTTGATTCAAATAACACATAATTATGTATTTCCCTTTCCCTAACAAAACGTGTGCACACACATACAAATGGATGCATCTGAAAATTTAATTCATCCAGAATTTTGTAGTACTTTAGTTATGTCTAATAACATATTGCTTTAAGTAGGTCATTTTAGGGCGAGTATCACATGAACCACGGTTTCTTCTTTTAGAATCTTTAAAATTTATTCTCTTTGATCTTTACAGGTCATAAAAACCAATGAAAATTCTTTGGGTCTCACAGAGCCTTGAGAAACTGGTTATCTTGTACTGTTCCACTAGAGTTTTCTTTAATGGCTTTCATGTCTGGGTTCACAAAATGTTTCTGTCCATTTCTTCCTTTAAACATGAAGTTTTCAAATTTATCATGCAGCTGCATTGGTACTATCCTTCAGAGAGAAAAACATAATTCAAAATTACAGTGAAAAAAGTTCTTGAAAATCTTTTAGATTATTTTCTTCTAATAAAGTTTGTACAGTTTAAATTTTTAAAGCTTATCATTCTTTTTTTTAAATTGATCCATATTTTTCTTACATTTTTATTTAATTTCTGTAATGCTACTGTCCTAATGCACTAATATTGTCATATTATCCAACCACTGACTTTTTCATATCTTCTCTGTATTTGCAATGATTTACATAGAATATAATTTTTATTTAATGCTACTCTTTAATATGTGAAGGGGATATAACTTCTATTTTTGCAATTCAAGAAATAGATCAATTCCTATTAATGTCATCATTATCTTTTAGCCAGTGCCTTAGTTTCTTAAGTATTTGTGTGTGCACACATAGTGTGTGCATGTGTGTGTGTGGTTTACAAGTGATCAGCTTCTAAGGAGACTTTAAGTAACCCCTGCTTAAAACACACTGTTGAAGAATAAATAAATAAAGAGGTTAACCAAAATGAAATACATTTATAGAAAACAGAAGGAGTAAATGTTTCTAAACACTTGAAGATAAATTGATAGCTACAACATGGCACTGAAATTTATTCTTAGTTTTCTTGGAACAAAGGAAAAGAGAAAACATATTGGATTGTAACCTTTCATCTGGAAGCATATGTATACATCCACAAAGACAAAATATCTCTAGATCAAAATCCAAGGGAAAGAATATCCATTGAACAAGCCTGTGATAAGACCTTATTTTTAAATGCTATTTGTCACCAAAGTACAGATCTGCCCCTCAAAATTAAGACCCTTGAGGTAAGGCAATTTAAATGATAAAAATATAGACTTATTTGAAGACCCTACATTCCTCTGGGGGAAATGAAGCGTTTTGGACCTACAGTATACCAACATTAAGATTAAAAAGAATAATAAAAACAAAACACTTAACAATTACAAAAATATAGATAAAAGCTAATCCAATTCCTGAGAACTCACATCAGGATTGTAAAAAAAGTGCCCAGGTTTGGTACTCAGAACACACAAATTTAAGGGCATTGAAGATTACTAAGCAGTCAAAACATAATGGCACCACTTGAACAGACTTTTTGGGCCAGCCCCAGTGACATCCTTTAAATGCTCCAAAAGAGAAAAATGTATTATTTTATAAGTTTGGTTGAAAAAGAGTACAATTAAGAATCATCTATGTAAGAATCTTCTGAACCAAGTAGAAAGTGCTTGAGCTGAGTAAGGACAGACTAAGAACAATGGCTGCCCATGTGGGTACAGGTCATTGAGCAGAGGACCAGGATATCTGCAGAGCAGAGCCTGCCGTGGTGTTCGTAGCTGCTGGCGTGATATAAGGTGATGCTTCCAGAAGCCTATTAGAGAATAGCGGTAGCATATGCTGGAGTATTTCTGCCTCCTGCCTGCACTACATAAAGGAAAATATGCTTCTGATTCACATGCTTGTATAACGAGAGTCCTAGGAATATAATTCAAGGTCCCCGTGACTACAGAACATGGGAATGGGGAAATGAGAGGGGGGTTTGAATAGTAGATTGCTATGATTTGCAGCAAGGTTTGATTAACGTCATTGTACCTGTAGTCTGTTGGGAAAAGGTTCAACCAGCTTTAACAGGCATTATATTATGAGAGAAAGATTTATTTTAGCTAAGAAATATTTACTGAGCAAGTCACATGTACCAGGAACTGTGCTAGAAAATTCACAATATCTACTTTTACAAGACTTCATTTTGGAATATGGGACAGATAAACAGATTTTAAAAAATATTACATGATTTAAAAATGTGATAAATGTAATGAAAGCAAAACTGAGTAAGAAAACAGGGCCTAAGGATAGAAATAATGCAGTGGGAGATTACTTATATAGGTTTGTCAGAAAGCAATGGCAAAAGGAGTCACCCTTGTATGAGATATGCGTGTTTGTGTACATATGCACACATGGTTGGGAGCAGGGGACTGAGAAAAGAAAGACTGCAATTTGCTAAGATAACACATGTGTGAAAAATAGACACTACCATGTGGTGAACAACTCAAAAAGCAACAGTGGACAAAGGACAGAAGAATGAAGAGGTGCAAAATGAAGTTGGGTTATGATCAAAAGATGGCATCATAAAGTTCCTGTTGGGCATGATAATTAACAGTTTGTGTTAAACTGCAGAAGATATTGAAACATTCTGAAAATGCTAGTAGTATATGCAATCTGATTTATTGTTTTTAAATATTATGATGGGATTTGGGGAAACAACAGCTAAGCCAGCATAGCTTTCTTCCTTTTTTAAAAGATTAATCAAATTCCACAATAAAAAAAAATACAGAGTAAATACAATAGCAAACACAGAACACATGGACAACACTGATCCAAAATTAGTTTTATCATGTGCGCTTCTGTATACCTGACATCAAACATATATATGAATGAAGAAATGGTGGAAAAAGTAAACTCCACTAAGCCCGGTTGTTTAGAAGAATTATAAAGAAACTGAAAATAACTATTTAAATACCCTATGTGAAAGGTTATGTGCAGTAATCCAATGGCTAACTATTTCTTAGTAAAAGTATTTTGGTACCATTGTGCAGATGCTTTGTATACAAATTTTACTGTGGACCTTGGAAGGTTTTTACATCAAAAATTTAAGATCTTTGGATTTCACAATCTAATTTAGTTTTGTAGAGATAATTTAAGTGTATCATTTTAAAATATCTTTTATAAAAGATTTTATTTGTTTATGTGACAGAGAGAGAGAGCACAAGCCAGGGGAGCATCAGAGGGAGAGTGGGAAGCAGAGTCCCCACTGAGCAGGAAGCCCCATGTAGGCCTTGATCCCAGGACCCTGGGACCATGACCCGAGTTGAAGTCAGATGCTCAACCAACTGAGCCACTCGGGTGCTCCTAAAAATATCTTAACTAGAGTTTTAGGGACCAATGTAGACAGATTAGTAGACATCATTGGAGGAAATCTTGTCACTCGGAAGGTTGTACAGTAATTGGAAACTTGTTAGCATGTTCATTTTGTGAACATGCCTGGTACATTTATTATCAGGCAATGTGGTGATTAAGCTCCTGATGGAAAAAGAGTCATTAAAATGATTTAATTAACTGAATGTTAGGAGAAAGAATAATATCCAAATTTAATAAAAGATTACAATCATGTACCTCATACTGAAATGCCTATTTTTAAAATTTTTAATAAATCTTTGAAAAGTTTCTTATATGGACAATTCTAGATTCTATATTGGATTAAAAGTTTTTAATATGAAGTGAGATAAAATTTTAGATATATGAGCAGTGTTATATTTTTAGGTATTTGTCATGCCTAATAATTAGTGAGTACTGATTTGCATTTAATGGATGAGTTTAGTCAATTTATACACTTAAATAGTATCTCTAAAGGTTTGTGTTATTGGATATAACCAAGGCCAGAGTATTTTCTCCAATATCCAATTCCATTTATCATATCCACTTATTTCGGTTACTGCCTAAAAACACAAACACATCACAGATTAGCCATTAGCACTCATTAACAAACCTTATTAATCACATCAGCTAGCTACAAAAATGAATATAATTTGGAAATAAAACTGCTAAGCACTTAATTTTTGCTGCATATAATGTGGGTTTATTGATGATTTAGAAAAATCTCTTACTTTACATCCTGTTACTTAACGTGACAAGTCCCCGTTATTTCTTTTGGCTTTCTAACGCTCACTTCCTCCACCGCCCCACATTCCAGTTATTTTATCATGCTTCCTAAATATTTTTTTCTCCACTTAGATAAAAGAGACATTTTAATTTCCATCTCCTTTACTATGGTTTCACTGATTCCTTCCTTGGATAACTATTGTTTCTCCAGTTAGATTGTGAGTTGTTAAGCAATACTGTTCACACTTTCTATAATTTTCATGTACACCTGTGAGCTTAGCCTAGCTATGTATCCTTATGTAGATGAATGGTTTTGGAAAAATTGAAGGAGGATAGTGTGGGAACATGTCTGCCAAAGAGTGTTCTTGGTGTAGCCAGGAGGCTCAGAGGCTTTAAGTTCTTTGAAAGAGAGATTGAAGGAGGGTAAAAAGCATCAAAGAAAACATTTTCTCAGTTCAAATTTTTCTTAAGTAACACAAAGGGAACAAAATACATTAATGTTAATAATATTGATTAAACATTATCTTAAAATTAGCCTAATGGCTTTATTGACTTTTCTTTTATTAAAAACTAAATAGAAAACGAAGTTCTCTCATTCCTCCCTTTCATCAATCTCCCCATTGTAATAATAGAATAAAAGCAGTAAGACTTTGAGAGTTCCTCTAAATTTATTTTCATGCATTTCAGTGGATCAGCTTGTAAAACTACTCAAGAGAGATGCATGAGGAATTATGATGAAATTGATAAGTAACTCATGGTTAGACTAAAAAATGCAACAGCATCAGCATTATTGGCCCAAGGATGAAAATTCATTTTACTGGTTACGTAATTCAGGAAGTGAGCAACTACTATAATTAAAAATATTACTTACACTAATGATAATGGAGGGATCTGACAGATATCACCTTAGCAAAGTGATTTTAATTTTAATTTTAAGGTTAAAATTCCCAATAATAAGTCATGCTGATGCCATGTACCTCCTGATATGATGGGATAAAAAGGGCCCTTCTCTGTCATATTATCTCCAGTCCAAGCATGAGAAATCATCAGAAAACCTGGAAATCAGGGGTGCTTTGTGAAATACCTGCCCAGTATTCTTCAAAAATACTAAGGTCATGAAAGACAAATAACAACTGAGGAAATTTGGCAAAGAGACATAATGGCAAAAAGCAATGTGGTATCCCACAGGATTTAGTTGAAAACTAATGTCTACATAAAAACCTGCATGTGGACATTGATACCAGTTTTATTCATAATTTCTAAAACTTGGAAACAACCAAAATGTCCTTCAGTGAGTGAGTGGATAAATACACTGTGGCCTATCCAGACAACGGAATATGATTCAGCACTAAAAGGAAATGAGCTATCAAGCCGTGAGAAGACATGGAAAAAATTTAAATGCACATTGCTAAGTGAAAGAAGTTCATCTGAAAATCTGCTACTTACTGTGTAGTTCCAATGATATGATATTCTGGAAAGGCAAATCTACGAAGCTAGTACAAATACTGGTGACTGCCAGAGGCTAATGGGGGAAGGGACGGCTATGCAGAGCACAGAGGATTCTCAGGGCAAACTAGTCTAATGGTGAATAAGACACAGATTTGCCAAACACCGTAGAAATGCACATCAAGAGTGAACTGTAATGCAAACTATGGATCTTGAGTGATTATGGTGGGCCAATGTAGGTTCAAATGATTATGGCAAATGTGCCACTCTTGGGGGGGAGGGCATGTTTATTGTGGGGGAGCTATGTATGTGTAGGAGCACATACAGGGAAGGGAAACTCCCTGCCTTCCTCTCACTTTTGCTATGAACCCAAAACTTCTAAAAAATTAGAAACTGGTGATATCTGCATAAAGTGTGATGACATATATATAAACTATTAACATGAAATTTTTAATCTTAGTGACTGTACCATGGTTATGTAAGAAGCTAACATTAAAAGGATCTGTGGGGGATCCCTGGGTGGCACAGCGGTTTGCCGCCTGCCTTTGGCCCAGGGCGTGATTCTGGAGACCCGGGATCGAATCCCACATCAGGCTCCCGGTGCATGGAGCCTGCTTCTCCCTCTGCCTATGTCTCTGCCTCTCTCTCTCTCTCTCTGTGATTATCATAAATAAATAAAAATTAAAAAAAAAAAAGGATCTGTGGGAATGGTATACAGGAACTCTGCACTGTGAATTTTCCATAAATGCAAAAATTATTTAAATATAAAGACTTCAGAAAATAAAAAAGCTTTAAATAGACAAGCAAAGGTATTTCTTATAACCTTGATCTATCCAACGACAAAGATAGCACTACTATAATAAATGTCATTTGTGTGGAACTAGAGAATATTTATATGGAAAGAAAGCTATCGTAATCCCAAGAAATGTTTTGTTAAAGTAAACTCATACACCTTCCTAAAGAGTCCTCTGTTATTAGAGTTATCTCCGAAGAGCTGATTTTCATAAATGCTTTCCATATTCAATATATATTGATTTTGACAGCAAGAAAACTTTCTACACTTTTAAATAATCGTGGACATAAAATATGAAAAAAAGGAAGTAAATAGATACCACAATTAAGAATTGTCCAAGAAGGGGCACCTGTGAAGCTCGGGCAGTTAGCAGGCCAACTCTTGGTTTTAGCTCAGGTTGTGATCCCTTGAGTTGTGGGATGGGATGGAGCCTCACGTCGGCTCCATGCTGGGCTGGTGGGGGGGGGGAGGGGAAGGGGGAGGGGGGTCGGCTTGAGAATTGTCTCTCTCTGCCCTTTCCTTTGCTCGCTCTCTCAAATAGGTAAATAAATCTTTAAAAAAAAGGAATAGTCTAAGAAATTTAAATGAGAATTTAAAAAAATCAGATGCTGAAGCTTATAAAAGACTATATTTAGCAAAATATTTATTCACGTATCATTCATTCAATATTACTGAGTGTCTACTTTGTGTCAGTCTCTGTTCTAATTTCTGGAAATCCAGGGCCAGAAGCAAACATGAGCGACAAGATTCTTGTGTTGTTGGAACACACCCTTCCCCGGGCGCCCCCATCCCCGCGTCGCCCCTTCCCCGGGCGCCCCCGGCCCCGCGTTTTAGAAAATCTGACAGTACGTGTTGTTTCACCTGGTGGGCTGGTTGGTTGAAGAAGGCAAGCAATGCTTTTACCAGCTTCCTGTATTCTAAGAAGGAACTAGAAATAACAGCATTCTTTAAATGAAGGGAATAAATATTAACAACATGATATCCACAATTTCTTTTGAATATTTCAAGAAACATAAAAATATAACCCACAACTAGGTATATTAGGAATCAATAAAAATGGATTCAGAAATGACACTGCGGAAATTAGCATAAAGTATTAAAATCGCTATTAGTATGCACACACAGAATAGAAGCCCCAAAGTGTAGACTTTTAACAAGTGGAATTTTTAAATTCAGGATATAGTTTTTGCGATAACAGTTTCCGAAACAGGCTTAACAGCGTAGTGGGGCTTCAGGGGGAAAAAAAAAAAAAATCTATGAACCTGATGTTTTCTAGTTGTTTGCAATGGAATAGTCCTCAATTTTATAAATTACGTTTTCTAAGTCATTCATTTAAAAATAATTTGGGTCCATTACTTTCCTAGCACTGGGCTAAACTTTGAAATAAAGGAAAACTTATCTATTTAAAGTATTAATAATTTCTTTGTATAGTGATGAAGTGTATGAAACAAGAATATGATATTGGTATTACAAAAGTGCTTTAGAAATTCAAAAGAAATCAAAGTCTGAATAAACTGCAGTAGTTAGACAAAATTGTTGCTCAAGTTGGCAACTGAAAAGCATAAAATTGGCACTTGAAAGATGGAAAAGAATTTGAGCAAAGAATTGAATAAATACTCATACAGCCCTTACTGTGTGTCTGATCGTATTTTTAAATTTTTACATGTATTATATATTAATACACTAACCTTGTGAGAAGGTAATATTATGATTTCACATTACTATGTGGAGCAGTCTCAAAATGGGTGGCTGCCAAAGTACAAGAAGTGGCAGCCCTAGGACCTGAATCCAGGCTGCCTGGCTGTGGGGCAAGGGCTCTAAAGTACCAGCCGGGCCTTTATCCGCCACATTTGGAGGGCAGCAAAGAGATCTCTCTGACTGTAATAAATGATTGTAGTTTGGACTTGGGAAATATCGGCTGCATAGGACAAGTTCAGGCTATTGCAGACCTTCTCTATTGTTTGTCAAAACTGCTGAGAGTCTTCTATAGGCACAAATAGAATTCCCTGTTCCTTCAATCGCTTTCAATTGATTTCTAGGCTAAGATAGAAAATGGAAACTGCATTAGTTAAGAGATGGATGATCCTCTTTAAGTGATGGACACAGAGCTAAAAATAGCAGCATGGAAATTCAATTCACAAAACACTGCTTCACAGGACACAGAGCAAGCTATTAGCTCAATTGGTATTTTTAATAGAGTCGCCTTCTGTGACTCCATTATTGCTTTCAGAGGTCATCTAAATGATTTGTTTTAAGGCAAGACCAAAAAACCTGTGTTTGAGAAACTAAGGGAACAGATATTATTTTTTAAAATATTGTTGTTGCTTTCCAACTGCAATAATTTAAAGCTTTACCTTTTTTTAGTGCTCTGAAACTGGTACCGGAAGGCACTGCTAATACACATGGTGTTGACATTGATTTATTTCTGATGGGCATATATCCTCGTACAACTTAGCCTTGTTTTGTCTGCTATCAACTGCTTTTGATATACTGAAAACTTCAACTTCTATACAAGTATAATGCATTTTGTGTATACGTGTATACATTAGAGTATATTTACATGGCATTGCTACTAAAAATAAGTGTGATCATCATAAACACTATTGATTTCTGAAGAAAAAATTATCTGATTTCTTTTTGAGAAGTTGTAATATGTAGTGAGGCCCACTAATTTGCCCAGCAACACACTGTACTCAGCAGTAAACACTTGTATTAATGCCAGTTATTTGAAATGGTGTGAGGAAAAATGAAAAACCATCCAAGAATCTGGGGTTTTCCAACTGTTTCTGAATGCTATTTTGGATAAAGTAGAAAGTACATAGTATTTCAATAGATTGAGCTTAAAAACTGATGAAAATAGATGAAAACAGTATTATGTAAAAATCTCAGGTGAACATTCACCTCCTTTTGCCAAAATCAGGAAGGCTTACTTTATTCTATAAAACTAAAGTAATTTTAGGTGCTTATCATGGTGTCAATCTTAGAACAAGATAGAACAAATAATTATTGAAGAAACATATTGGTGGAAAATGAACATATGAAAAAATAGATGGATCCTCAGTTATAAATGCTCATGCTACTAAAATGCAATTCTTATCAGGCCTCAGGGTCAGTAAACTGCTTGTGCTACAATAGTGAGGGACATAATGCTTTAGTAGCATCAAATTATAGCTCAAGGCAATATTCACTATTTTGCTCAAGGCAAGAAAAATATATATAAATAAAATAAAAACTGAGATACTTCTTTTTCTTATAGAATGAGAGTGGTAAAGCCTGTTGCTTCTCTGTTGGCTTTGACGCCTAACAATCATATTAACTTAAATAGTGTGTTTATTTGTATGTATGTATGTATTTATTTATTTATTTGTCTGTATTTATTTGTATGTTTGCCTTGTAGTTTAACTATTACTTACACATATTTCTTGTATTATAAGCTAATTTGGCCAATGTGCTTACTGTGTTACATTATCTGGGATCTAAGTTAGTCAATGTTTTACTCAAATATTCCTTAGGGCCAACAATAGAAACTTGATTTACAAGAGATTCTGTATTATGTAAGCAATTAATTTCAGTTATTTTATGTTTAATTTCCCTACCTTATTTTAATCATATGTAAAATCTAGAGAAAAAGCAAGTCCATAAACATCATATTTCCAGGAAGCATTATATTTATATTTGTAAGACAGACTTTTTTTGTATTTTTTTTTAATTTAAGTAAACTCTATGCCCAATGTGGGGCTTGACCCCTTGACCTCAGATCAAGAGTCACATGCTCTACTGACTGAGCCAGCCAGACACCCCTCATATTGATGAGTCAGGCTTGATTTCAGTCAAAAAAGGGTTTGTATGATGACTGAGTTAAATTCAGTAAGTAAGTAGTTGTAGTTTCCTCCCGAGAACCTGAACTGTGGTCGGTACTATGAATTAGTTCTTCTAATTCGAAGATGAATATGATATGATTCCTTCAATAATAAGTAGACAGATGTACCCAACTCCAATCCTGTGAAGATAGGCATGTTGGTTTATTCTTTTTGAGTTATTTTGCAAACACTCTATAGCTACCCTTTGTATGCATGTGGAGGATACTTCCCAGTCTGATAATACATATCTTTGCTTAGTTTTCTCAGTCTTTCTGAGTTCCATATGAAAGTCCCTGTGTCTTTGCCTTCAAACCCTTAGGAATATCATTTGTGCAGATGAAATGGATACTAAGTTTCTGTAGGTCAAGAACTTTTTTTTTATATTTAAATGAATTTTTGAAGGTCCCAAAAATCGACGGTTCATAATAAGTGGTGTAATAGTTGAACAACCCAGGTTAAAGACAGACCTGTGTGGCATGTTACTTCACTCCACCTCATTTGTTCTGCCTTCAGTGAAAGGGAATAACACCACATAAATGATTGGACTAGATAATGACTAGTTTTCCTTCTAGATAAATGCTGCTATATATGACAATAGTTTAAATAGAATTTGAAACGAATAATGAAAAGAGAACCGGAAATGCTAAGAGTAAAGTCTGACCTATAAAAGATCTATTTTTACCAACTACATGTAGGTGAATTACATGAATCGAATCAATAATTTCATTTATACCATTTTATAAGGACAATTCAAAGTTCCTTTCAAAAATGACATTTTCTTTGTGTACTTATTCTCTTAATAATAATATTAACAATAATAATAATAATAAATTGGCTTTTTCTTTTCTAGTATACTGCTTCAATTCTCATATTACAAGTATTTAATGGTCTTATTAAATCTTTTTTGAAAAAAAAAATTTTTAGATTCTCAGAATAAATGCCTTTTACAGATGCAAAAAAAAAAAATTTTTAGATTCTCAGAATAAATGCCTTTTACAGATGCAAAAAAAAAATAAATAAATCTTTTTTGAAAGAATGGTTTCTTTATTAAAATAAATATTTTAGTGACTATATGTAATTAAACTTAAATTTGGTTCCTAAGCAAGCAGGTAAGCTGGGTGGGTGTTGATAACATGGCAAATATTATTGTAATAAAGCAAGTTATGTTTGGAAAAGTTTTTCTTTCATCTCAATCAAAATTCTCCTAATTCCCAATTCATGTTTATTTTTATTGTGATGAAATTTATATACATTAAAACCCACCCACTCCATTGTACGGTCTGATGAGTTTTGACAAATAAATATAGCTAGCTATACAACTACTGCCCTCATCAAGATATAAATCAGTTACATCAACCCAAATTACCTCCTTGTGTGTAGAAATGCCCCTCCGGAATCAGAGTATGTAACTATATGAGTTGGCCTCCTGCCACTTATCATTGTTTATTTATGTGTTCTTCCATGAATCAAAAGTTCATTGCTTTTTATTGCCATGTAGTATTCCATCACAAAGATGTATCTAGTTTATGTATCCCTTCACATATTGGAGGATATTGGGCCATTTCTAGGTCTTGGCAATTATGAATAAAGTCACTATGAACATGTACATAGTGTATTTTACATGAACATGAATTTTTTTTTAGTTTGGATAAATCATACATAGGAAAAGGAATGCTGAGTCATATGGTAAGTGTATGATTTATTTTATAAGAAACTGCCATTTTTTAAAGTGGCTATAGCATTTTCTATTCCCAACCTTAGCATACGAGAGGTCTAGTTGCTGGGTCCTCAGATTTGCCAGCATTAACCATTGTCAGTTTGTTTATATATAAGCCATAGTAATACCTATGTAATGGAATCTTACTGCACTTTTAGCTTTCATTTTCCTAATAGCAAGTGATTCGTCAACAGAATTTGGTGAAGTATCTGGGATTTTTTCTCTTTCTTTCTTTCTTTCTTTCTTTCTTTTTTTTTTTTTTTTTTTTTGAGGTGGGATAAGGACTGCACTGAATCTACATATCTACAGAGAATCTTGAAGAGAACAGATATTTTTATTTTATTTTATTATTTTATTTTTTTGAGAACGGATATCTTAACAATGTATATTCTTGCAAGAAGAAAATTACCAAATGGAAATTTGGATCTAACCAAATAGTAAAGAGCATGATATGATAATTTTATGGGAATCAAGCCATTTGCAGTATGTAGCTATTCTTTTCTATGACTTTTGGAGCAAGGCCATATCTTGAAAGCCATACCCCCATCCAGTATTACTTAGGTCTGAGTGGGTAAATTTAATTGTCCTCAAAATAATTAATCTTTAATATCTAGCCTTTAGTGGTAGCAAGGATTATATTTTGATCTCTATTTGTCATATTCCTTTGTCTCAGCCAGTGGGTACACAACTCAGATTGGTAAATGGAATACTATTTTGGGGAACTTCTTATAACCCAAAGCATCATCCTGTAGTCTGAGGGCTAAAAATATATTCATCTTTTAATTTTTTTTAGTTAGTCAGTCAGTATGTCAACAGATATTTATTCTCAGCATCTAAAGTGGGTACATTTGGGCAGCCCAGGTGGCTCAGTGGTTTAGCGCCGCCTTCTACCTAAGGCCCAATCCTGGAGACCCAGGATCGAGTTCCCCGTCAGGCTCCTTGCATGGAGCCTGCTTCTGCCTCTGCCTGTGTCTCTGCCTCTCTCTCTGTCTCTCATGAATAAATAAATAAAATCTTTAAAAAAATTAAAAATAAAGTGGGCCCATTTCCCACCTGCTAATATACAATACATATTATAGAATTAAAAATGGGCAGGGGATCCCTGGGTGGCTCAGTGGTTTAGCGCCTGCCTTTGGCCCAGGGCATGATCCTGGAGTCCTGGGATCGAGTCCCGCGTCGGGCTCCCGGCATGGAGTCTGCTTCTCCTTCCTCTTGTGTCTCTGCCCCCCTCTCTCTCTGTTTCTATGTCTATCGTAAATAAATAAATATTTTTTAAAAATAAAAAAATAAAAAAATAAAAATGGGCAGAAGACATGAACAGATATTTCTATCTGAAGAAGACATACAGATGGCCAACAGACACATGAAAAGATGCTCATTGCCCCTCATCATCAGGGAATTACAAGTCAAAACCACAATGAGATATCACCTCACACTTGTCAGAAAGGTTAAAAGAAAAAATACAAGAAACAGCAACTATTGGTGAGGATGTGGAGAAGGAACACTCATGCACTGTTGGTGGGCATGCAAACTGGTGCAGACACTGGGGAAAACAGAATGGAGTTTCCTCAGAGTTTAAAATCAAACCATCCAGTAATCACATTACTGAGTATTTATGCAAAGAATACAACAATGCTAATTTGAAAGTATACATGCACCCCCATGTTTATTGCTGTATTATTTACAATAGCCAAAATATAGAAGGAGCCCAAGTGTCCAGTGATAGATGAATGGATAAAGAAGATGTGGAATATATACACAGTGGAATATTAACCAGCTATAATAACAAAGAATGAAATCTTGCCATTTGTCACAACATGGATAGAGCTAGAGGGTATCATGCTAAGTGAAATAAACCAGAGTAAGAAAAATACCATATGATTTTGCTTATATGTGGAATTTAAGGAACAAAACAAAGGAAATTAAAGAGAGACAAATCCAGAAGCAGACTCTTACCTATAGAGAACAGATTGTTACCAGAAGGGAGATGAGTGGGGGGTGGGTGAAGTAGGTGATGGGGATTAAAGAGCACACTTATTTAAAATAACAATAAATTTTATTATCAATTATACATAAATATTAGTGTTCTATAGTTAAAATATATTCTATATAATAATAGTATACATTATTACACACTGTACATATCATTACATAGACATAACTATTCCATTCTTTCGGCAGCTTTTGTTCTTCCAATCTTATTCTCCATTAATGTTCCTAGTGGGGGCTTTGGCAGCATATATTCCTGAGGTAGAGGCCTAAGCAGTTACCTCATTAGCAGGTATTTTTTAAGAACTACAGATGCTGCTTTATCTGTTCAAAATTCTCAAAGACTTTGGCCTACAGGTAAAATAACATTATTGCCTCAAGGAAAGCACCATTTGATATTTCGCAGTTATGTTCTGTCGGATCCTCTAGCATCAGCTGCAACACTGCTGAAGGAATGTTCATAATTCGGGAGTGACTCAAGTTTGTGTGAAGCATACAGTGGTGCTTCTTAAATTCCAAGAGGGGATTTTACCGCTGTGGTTAGAAAGTCAAAAAAACAAAACAAAAACAAAAAAAAACCACATGTTGGTAATTTCAGAATTTCCAGGAGGCTTGTCAAAAATCTTAATTTCTTTTTCAGGACGCATCTCCTCACAACAGGGCATCCCATCGCATACACCTTCAGCTTCCACTTCCGCTTCCGCATGAATAGGCCAGACTAGCAATGCAACCGATGTTGAATAAATAGACTTGCAATGAAGGCCAAGAGAGAACAGGACCTCAAGAATCATAAAATTAATTTCACATTCGGAGTCGGTACATAAATGTTTAGTATTCTGCATTTTTCATGAGCATAAGCTTAGGTTTTTAACAGCTGTCATGGCGGAACATAAAATAATTTCACGTTGGTAGAAGAAGTGTACAAGATCCCTCTACACAGAAGAGAGGAGAAGGACAACTCTCATAAGATACAACTAAGAAAACAACTCAGATATGAATTCAGGAATGTGCTGACATTAAAAACAACAACAACAACAACATTAAAATATAAGCCGGGAAGTGGTATCAATCTGTTCCTCGTTTATCAAGCACTCCCTTGGGAGGCCATGGCTTTGTTGGTACTCTCCAGGACACCTGGCGGCCTTGCATTTCTCTTCACATGGTTAAAGTGCAATTCATTTCACATTGTATCTCTCAGTCTGAACTACTATTTTCCTCATTATTTTCTATTACTCTTGAGTTTGCTTTTTACTGCCAAGTTTTCTGTAGAGAAAGTAGAATTGCATAATATTCACTGATGTTTTGGGGTGAACACAGCAATCACAAGCTTCTTAAGCTAAAAAGGGCTCAACATGACTGCAGGGTCTGCAAGCAGGACTATCCCAGGCTCTCTTTCCCTTAAGAACTGCCCTACTTTAAATGACAGGGTTTAATCATCCAAGAGACTCTACTGTGGGAACCCTATTTCTTATTTAGAGGTTAAAACAGTTCAGAAGTTGGCCTCCTGAAAATTGAACTAATCTTGAGAGTGACTTTCAGTCTGATTAATGCTGTAGAAATTTTTCCTCATCTCTTTGTTTCCTGTGTACATCTAGGTCACATCCGAACTACAACAAAATCCTCTTTTTATGTAGAAATGACTTCTGCACTCTTGCACAGGGATTTAAGTAATGCAGAAAAGCAAAAATAGAACCCCCTTCCTTAAAGTATTACATCTATATGTTTGTATACATTGATCACAAAATGCAACGCACTGGTTAACTGTATTTTTTATTTATTTATTTTTGCCATTTTACCTTTTTTTTTCTATCATATCTTTCCTGTATTTTTGATGTATAATTGACATATGAAATGTTATATTATTTTTAGGTGTATTGATTTGTATTGATTGACAACGTATTGATTTGACAATGCTATTACTCAGTGCTCAACATGATAAGTGTACTCACCATCTGTCCCCAAACAACCGTATTTCAGTATTATTGATTATATTCTCTATCTTGTATTTTCCATCTCCGTGACTCATTTACTTTATAACTGAAAATGTGCACCTCTTAATGTCCTCTATTTCACCCATCCCCCCACCCACCACCCTTCTGGCAAGTACCAGTTACTCCTCCGTGTTTAAGAGTCAAGGTTGACACTTTTTTTTTCATGGTTTCTTTATATAGTTTTAGCAAAGTAGTCACTTAGCTTATATTTCATTTACTCTTTACAACTGCCTCCACTCCCAGTACCATCAGGAACAACTGGAAAACAAGATCCCATTTAGATTATTGACAACCGTTAGAAGGTTTTACCATCACATTTATATTCCCCACAACTCAGGAAATAATAACCCATAGGTGTTCGTGGATACTTGAGTCTCATTAGGAGAGCACAAGGGTGAAGCGAGTAGGGGAAAGAAGTCGAAGAATAAATCTTTTGTAAGAATGTTTTGAAAGACTCAAACTTTTGCTTTTTTAACTACTGATCCTTTCAGGATCCTAAGGCAAATAGAAGGAGCCATGACCTCATTCTGTACTAATTTTCAATAATCTTCTATTTTTGTTAGACTTATTTCTCTATAAATAAATAGCAGGTGGACAGAAAGAGAAAAAGGCAAATGGGTGAGAGGTGTTGCCCCAGACTCCTGGAACTACAGCTCCACCAACTGGAGAGGAAGATTACCTTCCCTGGATATTGCTCTGCACTTTTTAGCTGCTGAGGCCATGGTCTCACAAGATTGCTTGGGGACCAAGACTGGAGTGAGTGGCTGAAAAAAGAATGAGGAATTTCACACCCTGAGTGTTAGAAGTTCTATTGCCTCTTCTTGAACCAGAGCTAGAAGGGAGGGATAGGTCTTGGAACTGTCAACGTTTTTGGACTGCTGGCCACTTCTAGATTTTAGTGGCTGTGGGATTGGATGGGGCTGGGGGTGAGGAATTAGGGATAGGGAAGAAAAAAAATAGATTGTAAGCCCATTCAGTGATACTGCAAATTCTGGTCTTCTTCCCTGATCTCCTTTGTTACCATTTTCTTTTCTTTCGAATCTTCAAATTGCTTCTCTGTGCATTCTCTCCACATTTAGCTGCATTCAATGAGAGAGAAAGGACAGAGTGTACTTTTAAGGTGCCTACGTACTTTTTCTCAATCCTAATGTATATTTTTATCTATATTCCATCTTTTATAAGTTTTATAAGGGACTACCTATTTTATTGATTTTTATTAATTTCAGTTTGTACCTTTACTTGATTTCTTTTCTTAATCTTTTATATGTTATAATTTATTCATTTATTTATTTATTTACTTTGAAAGATTTTATTTATTTATTTATTTATTTATTTATTTATTTATTTATTTATTCATGAGAGACACAGAGAGAGAAGCAGAGACATAGACAGGGAGAAGCAGGCTTCCTGCAGGGAGCCTGATGCGGGACTCAATCCAGGAACCCGTGATCACAACCTGAGCCCAAGGCAGACCCTCTACCACTGAGCCACCTAG
Organism: Canis lupus dingo; assembly: GCF_003254725.2. Taxonomy (NCBI): domain Eukaryota; kingdom Metazoa; phylum Chordata; class Mammalia; order Carnivora; family Canidae; genus Canis; species Canis lupus. Next base: position 1,685,671 of record NC_064278.1, read on the forward strand.
GCGTCCCTATAATTAATTTATTTTTGATTAATCCTCCCTTTTTTTACAAAGGTTTTAAGTGAGTGTAAACTCCTTTGTTTTCATTATTTTAATTTAAAAAACTTTTCTCTAACTATAGATATTCTAATGTTTATAGATCCTTTTTATTACCTTCCATATCTTATTTTACTTTGATTTCTTTTGATTAAAAGGTTATCTATATGTGTGTTGTCTAATACCAAATAGCTAAGAATCTTGTTTACTTTTAAAATATTTATTTCTAATTGTATTTGTTATCAGAGATAAGCATTTGTATGGAGTGTGTTCTTAAGACCAAGTGGATCTTGAGCTTGTGATCCAAACAGGTGGTTTTGAGTTGTAGGAAATGGATGATAATCCATCTTGCTTACTGTAAAGGCATTGGATTGCCTTTAAAATTGGAATTAAAAAAATCTCTGTTAAGTATACATCCCATTTCCTCTCTTGGAATAAGTTGAGTCCACAAAAGGCTCCAGGAAACCATCCTGTCACCACTGATATTCCTTTAATCTGTCACAAGTTGCCTTAAAATAATTCAGGTTTTTGAGAGAGGGTGAGGGATAGATCAGACTATCCAAAGGCTTGATTGGAGCCACAACAATACTGCATGAAGGTGTCAGACACTGTAAGCATTAGGAGTTCTGTTGCCTTCTCCTTGAGCCAAATCCATAGGAGTTCACTCCTCCTAAGCCTGTTTGTGGGTTTGCGGGTTGCATGAACCCTTCAGTGTCTCAGTCTACAAAATCAAATCCAAGGTGAAAAAATTAAAACTTTGGAAAAATCCTCCATCTCACAAAACTATTTACAAAAAGAAGCATCTATTAAATTATACTATACCAATTCAATTAACTTCCTTTATTCAAACAGATGTAACTTTAAATATCCAGCATGTTTGGTCATATTTACTTTTTATAGTTTTCTCAGTTTTTAAACATTTGATTCTAATTTGATCATGTTTAAGAGCAAAGAGGGAGATTTTCTTGAAGACAATATACTTTTCAGTACTTTTCTTATTATATTCTATATGAGCACTGTTCTCTCCAGTGCCCAATGTTAGTGTGTAAAATATTGTAAAATATCAAAAGAAATTTCAAAATCAATAATTTCAGTGAAGTGTAATCTATTGAGTGTACTGATGTTCACATTTCTAGCTATAGGATAATATTTGTTATTAATTTATTCTAAACCTTTTCAATGTTTGCTATTGCTTATAGATAATGACATTTTAATTTCTTAACAATGTCCCTCCCAGGAATCACCAGGCAGGGATCAGGGGCAAGTGGTGCAGTGCCTGGCACAAACTGGGTACTAAATGGACATCAATCAAACAAACATGAGTCTGGATCAGTTAAATGGGGATCATATTGGTATTATCAAAAAGAAGTTGAACAGTGACAGCTCATATACATTTATGAAAGCATTTTCCCCTGCCTTTTGTTGTGTCATGTTAGTCTAGATGGAGACGGAACCAATTTCAGATTGTATCGGCTACAGCAGAGTTGTTATATGAATTGCTCTGAAATTTTTTTACCACTGATTTAAAAACCGACTTTGATAAAATCAGATCTATTTCCAGATAAGGACAGTCAGAATTACTCGTATCCACTTTGCGTGAAAAATTCTTGCAAACGTATTTGTAGAATTTTTGCGAAAGCAAATATGCTATAATGAATTAGCAGGAAAGCATGTTAATTTTTTAAATAGGTAATTAATCCATTTATTTAACAAATGTGTCAAACATTTGCTTATGTTCTCAGCAAATAAGGTACAAACTTCCCTAAAGGAGTCTAAGAGCGGAGAGATGACCAAACACATAACTACGATTAATGTGATAAATACTAAGGGGGAGAAACAATAAACAGAATAAGTCATTCTCATTTCAGAGGGCATGGAAAACCTTATAGACATAAGCTCTTCAGCAGGGTCTTACCTGAGGTGTAGAATTTTTCCAAGACTATGGTGGGGGAAGAAAATATGGGGTGCATTCCAGGTAGTATCTTGAAGAAATATGACACATTTGGGGTATTATAAGTTATTCACTAGGTTCAAAGTATCAGTCGTAGAAGAGGAGCAGAGGGGCAAACAAAGCATGGGCCAGATGGCAGAAAGCCTTGATGACAAAAATCCTTCTAGACCTTCAGAAAGATAACTCCCCAATTTTATCTATAGGTCTGGACTCTGGCCTGATTTTCAGACACATATTTTCAACTGTTTTCTGAGCATTTCTCATGTGCACTCCATCAGTTTTTCAGGGATAATAAGTTCCAACTGGAATACGTGTTCTCCCTTTTTCTCTCTCCCTCTCCCTCTTCCAGACTATTTGAAACCAGAAGTCACTCAACACAGTGATCCATGCAGACAGGAAAAAAGGCTGATTCACTCTGTCTTGTGTGGTTGAGCCATGCAGCTTCATCTTTGCACTTCCAGAATATAATATAGTACATTTATTGGAAATAACTTTGTAAGGAAAATTTCATTTTTCTGGATATATTTGAAAGACAACTGAATCTAGTTCCATCTAAAACAGTTTATTTATTTTTTTTTTAATTTTTATTTATTTATGATAGTCACACACACACAGAGAGAGAGAGAGAGAGAGAGAGAGAGGCAGAGACATAGGCAGAGGGAGAAGCAGGCTCCATGCACCGGGAGCCTGACGTGGGATTCGATCCCGGGTCTCCAGGATCGCGCCCTGGGCCAAAGGCAGGCGCCAAACCGCTGCACCACCCAGGGATCCCTAAAACAGTTTAAAATGTTAAAAGTGACATAATACATCTTAAGAAGTTGTTTTTATTTGTATATATTGCCTTTAATTACAGTTCAATGTAAGTGTAGAGTTAAAAAGGGACAACTAAACTGTTTTCAATTTTTTAATGTTGGTCTTACTCCATGAAATGTTAATATTAATTGCTATGTGCTTTTATGTAATAAGCATCTATTAGAATGTTCTATATCAAAAAGATACTCTTTATAAAGAATCATGTCAGAATGATTTTATAAAGTAAGCAAGAGATTTTTCAATATTTAGTTTTTCTGTAGGTTTTGATTTTCATGAAGTCACAATATTAGTTCTTTTGTATATATTACAAGTATAGTTTTTCCTTACAACTAGTGCATTCTTGCTATTGATTTAACATGCACAGCACATTTTTGATACATTTTCCTCCTTCGTGTTAAATTTAGTTTGATGTAATAAATCTTTATTTTGACTGTGCTTAGTTTTGACTCCCAGCCTTTATTAAATACATTATAGGCAGAGTTTGCTTTTCTTTCCCTTACATTCTAGGTCATGAATGTTACCAGAGCCACAATAATGTTACCTTTATGAGACAGATTTTTTTCATTATTTTACATATCCACTTAGACCATTATCAAGTGAAGAATTCGTCTTGTTCAATCCTTCCACTAATATTCCTTGCATACAATGATTGATGTGTCATGAATGTATGTATATTCTGCTGACTTATTATTTTTATTATTTTGTAGTTATTCTATCTCTTCAATTATATTGAATTTTAAATGTGATTTTTACATTGACATTATCGATCTTGGATTGCTATCTTGATAATTATATGGACACATTGTAACATTTAGCTAGAGAGCACAGGTTTAGTTTTAAAATGATATTTATCAAAGCTATAGTCATTCCCCTTCTAGGGAGACTGCAGCTACTCGGCCCTAATGATTGCCATGCCATTCCAGTGTCCGCGGATGTATGTGTTTTTCCTCAAAAGCTAACTATCTGGACTTTTCTGTGAAATGTCCTGATAGTAATTTACTGGTTCAGATACAGATAAGACACTTGCCAGGCAAATCAGCTTGTCTGAGGTCTCTACCCAGAGATGTGTAGACTCTGAGAAGTACTTTATTTGGAATGAGAAAACTATGCTATGAGAAGCACAGGTCAGACTTTCTAATCTGTCAGCAGGTGGAATGCAGGAGTGGGTGGCTTCCAGAAGATGCAGCACTGAGTTGAATCCAAGGGATGAAGTGTAGTTAACTAGGGGAAAAGAAAGTGAAAGGTCATTCCTGGTAAAGAGAACCGCAATTCTGGAAACCACAGAAGAAAGAGAGATTATAATAGTCAAAAACTGCTAAACTTGTAGACTTAAAAGTTAGGCAGCATAGTTGACAATAGAAAGGGATTACAGTGAATAAAGGCATTCTGTTACTTATGCTGCAGAAGCCATGCTTCAACAGCATTCTGTTTGAAGGAGTTGCCCAAAGAAGTTCCGTTTTATAGGTGGCCGTATTCTATATCCCATGACCCTGACCCCAAGCCTGTCAGGCTGGGCATTAGAGCAAAGACATCCAATTTATAGAACTGATGACCTTTTGGGTTTTGAATACAGCTTTCTGGATCTCTGGGACATTAACCTATCCTATCTCCTTTTGTAAAAAATACTTAAAAATTATGACCATACAGATTTGCAACAAAATTTTGGATGTATTGGCCATAGAGAAAAACTCTGAAACAATCAATACCACAGCAAGAAGAATGTGAATGTGCATATAATAAAGAAGTACTAGTGATCAAGGCAAAATTGTATTGTATATAATAAACCCAAAGGAACATTTCCTATCATTCAATAGTCCTGAAAAACTAGAGATGTAATTTACTTTACATAACTGATATATTTATGAAAACTTGAGAGCTAATTAAATTTTGATTAAATCATATTATGAAAGACTTGGGTAAGAACTACAGTATTTATGTGTGGGAGTGCTTATAAAACAACTCCTTTTGAAATTTCAGTAGTCATTCCTTACTTCATTGATTTAATTAGTTTGAATTAATTAGTATGTAATTACTAGGTGGACTTCAAAGAAGAATCATACATATTTTATCCAAGAATTAAGCTGACTTTTAGTTGTGTAATTAATTTTCTAATACATAAAAAAGTAAGAACACTTTGGGAGAAAACTGGCATTCACAATGTACCTATTAAATTATTTCTTTGTTACCTTAACTCAATTTTCAAAATGACTATAGGGGATTTTTCTAATTTAGAGAGGAAGAAATCAAAGTTTAGGGAAAGTAATTGACCCAATATTAAACAATAGAGCCTGTGTTTCTGCATTGATCTGATTTAAAGATTTGTGTTTATTTAAAGATAATGTGTTTCAAATATCATTCTGCAGAGTATTTCATTGCCTATAGAAATTGGCATTTATGCCCTTAAAAAGAAACACTCTTTTGGCAGCCCAGATGGCTCAGCGGTTTAGCTCCGCCTTCAGCCCAGGGTGTGATCCTGGGGACCCAGGATGGAGTCCCACGTCGGGCTCCCTGCATGGAGCCTGCTTCTCCCTCTGCCTGCGTCTCTGCCTCTCTCTCCCTCTCTCTCTCATGAATAAATAAACAAAATCTTAAAACACACACACACACTTTTATTTATTTATTATTTATTTATTTATTTATTTATTTTTATGATAGTCACAGAGAAAGAGAGAGAGGCAGAGACACAGGCAGAGGGAGAAGCAGGCTCCATGCACCGGAAGCCCGACGTGGGATTCGATCCTGGGTCTCCAGGATCGCGCCCTGGGCCAAAGGCAGGCGCCAAACCGCTGCGCCACCCAGGGATCCCCACACACACACTTTTAAAATGTTATGATGTTTCAACTCTTCTGAAATTATTTTTCTTCACCTTGACTTTCTCCCAAATGTGAAGTGCTTAACTGATACAGCAGGCCATAGTTGGTAATATTCTGGAGGGTCTAAGAATAGTGGGTATAATAATTATTTACTTTAATTAGAAATATGCTAAGGGTAAACATATAACTGACTTTTAAGGCAATGTTTCTCAACTCTGGCTATGTTCTATATTTATGGCAGTAACTAAATAAAAATAACTCCAGCCCAAACTATACTCCAGAGCATTTATATCAAAATTACTGGAAAAACAAACAAACCCAGGCATCTGAATTTTTAAAATTATCTGGATGATTCAACATATCAGCCAGAACTGAGAACCACTACTTTTACATTTGAGTCTGAAAAGTGTTGTCCAAAATATTACATAAGACAGTATGTAGGCAACTGATAATTCCATTTTTAAAAAATGTTTTGGTTGCTTACTGTGCCGTGCAACAGCAAATTTCAACTTGGTGCAGTTGTCAGTTGTTATAATTTATTGGGTTAATAGATTCCCCTGAAGGGGAAAGTGTTTCATACTGTGTTACTAATCCATCCAGTGTGTGACTTTCAAAATGACATATGGAATTTTGCCACTTTAAAACTACTTAAGTGACAGACACTTCATTTCATAGCGATGTAAAGACAAAAATTTTAATAGTTGAAGTTAGAAATGTACATAGTTGAATTAACGTTTTTCTAGCTTCATGCTTTAATAAATGTGTAATATGTATTTGATGGAATGCAAATATATTATTATGTCATTTGTTATTTTAAAAACATTGATTTTAATGGATAAATGAGTGATCTTTTGTTGAAAATGCTTATGTTCTTAGAAACAGAGAATTAAAATAACCATGTATGGGGAGCAATCTCATTTTCTCCCTGCAGGGAAAATAACATTCTTTAAGTGAAAATGCACAAATGAATTAGGAAAAACAAACATAATGGAATTTTTAAAAATGACCATATCAGATCTAAAATCAATGAGGCTTTATGACATTTAAAATAAGACTGTAGGAAAAAAATAAAAACATAATAATCTTAAAATCTTATTAGCTTATACACTTTCCGTAAATGCAGATAAAGTATATTTGGATTTCATGTAATAGACAATTTTTATTCTTATTTGTACATTTAAAAAATTCCTAAATAGAATCGAATTGCAACTTTATGATTATTACTATTAATAATATCCCAAGACAATTAAGAGATAGAATTTATAACTTAATGATTTAAAACCTCTGCTATTCTAAAAATAGAACACACCCCAAAATTCAATATTTATAACTATTTTAATGTTTGAAACCCAACATCTACCTGAGTACCTCTGATTAACTGAATAAATTTTGTAAAAATAATTGTTGGATACTACCTATTACTTATCACATGTTATCAGCATGTATATTACTCCTTGAGTTATTTCCTACATATTAATTGTGGTTTACTGTAATTGCTTCATTTGTATTCTTTATTTTCATGAATCTTTAAAGTAAAAAACTGGGGAAAAAGCATTTTTGCCATGGAAAACAATCAAACAAATTTATTATTTTCTTTATGAAAATAATGACACTTTAGACACATGAACTAAATATTCTATAAGAAACTGGCTTTAAATAATCGGCCTAAGATATGAGTGACATCTTCATTATGCAGAATAAGAGTTGTCTATAGTCTTCCACTCAAAGAATACCCATTTAGATAAATATCCATTGACAGGAGATCTTTGTGGAAGTCCAGGAGTCTAGCAGGACAATATTGGATCAAAAAATTCCTAGGTTGAATTCACTGAAGAGGGGTAACCCATGTTACCCCTCATCCATAGCAGCACCTCTGAAGCCAAGAGAGATCTTGGCCTATGATTACCCTTCTAAGGGAGAGTGAGAGAAGCCCATTTCTTTCTCACTGTATTCAGAATACATGTAAGTATGTTATACATTTGGGTGTTAGGTAGTAGTAGCAAGAACAGCAGACAGAACTTTTGACCGGCATCAAGGGAACATGGATCCTACTAACTGTGTCAATGACTCCATCAGAGAGCACACAGGGTCCCCTCACCTACAGATCCACTCAACTGGCCAAGGGCACCCTCCAAATACTTTATGTCTCACTCACACACTTACCACCCTCTGGCCAGCTTCCTGTGTGTACTCTCATGAGCATTGGGAGTGACTCTTTGCAGGTGGCTGCTCAGCATGTGCAAGATGCTGGCCTGACCCTGCAGGATAAGAAGAAACCACACAAACTTGAGGATTCAGTACCACCGAAGGGAAAGCAAAAGGGAGGTCATCAGCACCCAGGTTGGATTTGCAGGTTGAGAGGAGGCATACAAGTCTTAAGAATTCCTCCACAAGAGGAAATGAGAAATGTGGAGCAGGGATATCCATAGAAATACTCTGAGAAATCCTCAGTATTTCTAACAGGGTTGGTGGGAGGTGTTTCTCTCACAAAGTCAGTTGGTAAAGACTAAAGGAGATGACTGCTTCTTCATAAGTTAAAACAGCAGTGAAAGGTGTCAGAGAGCATCACAAATCAAAGAAACATGACACCAAAGGTAACACAACTATTTCCCAAAAGTTGACCACAAAGTAATGGAGATCAGACAGTTTCCCAGGAGGATTGAAGATAGCTGTTTTGAGGTCAGTGAGCTGCAAAAGCACACAGAAAGACATGTGATGAAATCAGGAAAACAATACATAAACAAAATGAGAAGTTTAACAGAGAGATAGGAATCATAAAAAAACAAACAGAAAAACAAGTAGATATTCTGAAGTTGAGGAAAATAAAGAATAAAATGAAAAGCACGATAGAAAACATTAACAATAGACAATCAAGAGGTAGAAGGAAGGTCCTTTGAAATTATCCGTTCACAGGAGAACCAAGAAAAAAGACGGAAAAAAAGTTAAGAAAACCTATGTGAAATATGGGATACCTTTAAGAGGAAAAAAAAAAAATCTGTATATCATTTGAGTCACAGGAAAGAAGAAAGTCCCAGAAAACTAATTAAAAAAAATAATGGCTGAGAATTTCCCAAATCTGGGGGGAGATTAGAACATCTAAGTTCATGAAGCTCATAGGCCCACAATAAGATTCAACTCAGAGATATCATCTATGACACATTAAAATTAAAGACAAAGAAAGAACTTTAAAAGCAGCAAGAGAAAACAATTACATGTAAAAGAATCCCGATAAGGCAGTCAGTGGATTTCTCAGCAAAACCTTGCAGGTCAGGAGATGGGATGATGCATTCAACTTCTGAAAGAAAAAAAAAATAGAAACTGTTAAATAATTTACCTGTCAAAGTTATCCTTCAGAAATGAAGGATCGATAAAGACTTTCCCAAACAAATAAAAGCTGAGGAGTCTATCACCACTAGACTTGCCTTTCAAGAAATGCTGAACATTTTTGAGCCAAAATAAAAGGATACTAAGTAATAACATGAAAACAGATTAAAATATACAACACATTAGCAAAAGTAAGTATATAATCAGATTCAGGATACTCTAATACTATGGTATAATGGTGTGTTAACTACTTAACTAGTATAAAGATTATAGAACTAAACTATTAAAAATTACAATAATTTGTTGGTGAATATAAAATAAAAAATGCAAATTGTGACATCAAAAACAAAATATTGAGAAGGGAGTAAAAGTAAATTTTTGGCATGTAATTGAAATTAAGTTAGCATAAAATAGACGGTTATATATGTCAGATGTTTTAGACTAGTCTTAGGGTATCCACAAAGCTAAGCCCTACAGTAAATGCACAAGATATAAAGAGAAGAGAATCAAAGGATATCATTATGGAAAATTATCAATTCACAAAGGAATACAGCAGGAGAAGAAGAAAGGAACAAAGGAACTATAAAACAACCAGAAGTCAATTAAAACATGGCATTAGTAAGTCCTTACCTGTTAATAATTGCCTAAACATAAATTAATTACATTATTCATCTCTATTCATCAATGGACTGAATGAATAGAAAGACAAGACTCAACCTCGCGCTACCTACAAGGGACTCACTTTAGCTTTAAGAACAAGCATAGACTCAAAATAAAGGAATAGAAAAGGTATTCCACACAAATGGAAACAAAAAAGAGAGCAGAGGTAGCCATGCTTATATTAGACAAAATAGACGGTAAGTAAAAAACTGTACCAGGAGACAAAGAAGATCATTATATAATGATAAAGGGGTTAATTCATCAAGAAGATATAACAATTGTAAATATGTATATGCACCCAACAATGGAACATCCAAATATATTAAGCAAATGCTAACATCTGAAAGGAGAAATGGACAACAGTATAATAACAATAGAGGACTTCAATATCCTGTTTTCAACAACAGACAGATCATCCAGACAGAAAATCAATAAGGAAATATTGGATATGAACTACAATTTAAACTAGATGGACCTAACAGACACATTTAGAACATTCCATTCAACAACAGCAAAGTAGACATTTTTTTAAGCACACATGGAATATTCTCCAGGATAGTGCATTTGTTAGGTCATAAAACAAGTCATAGCAGACTTGAGATTATATGAAATTTGAGGTCAATAACAAAAAGGAGAACTGGAAGTTGAAATTGGAGAAGACGTAAATAACGAATAGATGCCTTATGCTCATAGATTGGAAGAATTAATATTAAGATGTTTATTATATCTAATGTTATCCATAGATTTAATGAAATCTCTATTAAAGTTCCAATAGCATTTTTTATAGAAAAAGAAAAAAAATTCCTCAAATTTGTAAGGAACCACAAAAGACCTTGAACAGCAAAAAAAATCCTGAGAAAAAGAAAAATGTTGAAGACATCACAATTCCTGATTTCCAACTTTAGTACAAAGCTATATTAATCAAAACAGTATGTAAATGGCATAAAAACAAATACAGACATTAATGGAATAAAATTAAGATCCATGAAACAAACCCACACATATCCAGTCAGTTAATATTTGACAAAGGAACGAAACATATTCAATGGGGAAAGAATTTTCTTTTCAGTTTATATGGTGCTGGGTAGACTTGGTAATCACATGCAAAAGAATGAAACTGGACCCCCACCTTATACCGTTCACAAAAATTGACTTGAAATGAACTAAATACCTAAATGTAAGATGTGAAATGGTAAAATTCTTAGAGGAAAATATGGAGAAAAAGCTCCTTAACATTAGCCTTGGTAGCAATTTTTGGGACATTACACCAAAAGTATAAGCAAGAAAAACAAAAATAACCAAGTGGAACTACATCAAACTAAAAAGCATACTCATGGCCAAAGAAACAATCAACAGAATTAAAAGACAATCAATAGAGAGAAAATAATAGCAAACCATCTATCTGATAAGAGATTAATATCCAGAATACATAAGGAATTCATATAACACAGTAACAAAAAATGAATAATCTGACTTAAAAAATGATCAGAAGACCTGAATTAATATTTTTCCAAAGGTGACATGCAAATGGCCAGTAGGTGCATGAAAAGACGTTCACCGTCACTAATCATCAGGGAAATGCAAATGGAAACCACAGTGAGATATCATATCACATCACACATGTTAGGATGGTTGTTATCAAAAGATAAGAAATAGCAAGTGTTGATAAGATGTGGAGAAAAGGGAACTCTTGTGCAGCACTGATGGGAATGTAAACTGATGCAGTCACTATGGAAAAAAGTATAGAGGTTCCTAAAAATTTGAATTACTACATGATCCAGCAAATTCACTTCTGGGTATATATCTGAAAGAAATTAAACCACTATACTGAAGAGATGGCTGCATTGTCATGTGCATTGCATCATTATTCACTATAGCCAAGGTAAAGAAAATGTTTGTGTATGTTATGTAGCATATAGATATAATATATAATTGTAATAATTATATACAAATTACATATATAATTTGCACACATCCACACACAATGGAATATTATTCAGCCATAAAAAAGAAGGAAATCTTGTCATTTGCAAGTTCAGGAGATCTAATGAACAGTATGTTGCCTATAGTTAAGAATACCAAATTATATACTTGAAAATTATTAAAAGAATAAATCTTAAATGTTCTCACACCAAAACCAGCAAAGACAAAAGAAAAATTGTGATTATATGCGGTAATAGCAATGTTAACTTGGTAATCACCTACCTATGATATATGTATTAACCTATTACATTGTACACCATAAACTCATACAAGGTTATACGTCAATTATATATCAAGAAAACTGGGGGAAAAGAATTGTAAGAAAATATGCTATAATAAACTGATAAAAATACCTAAAATTTACAAATTTAGTAATTTTAAAAAACAACTTTTCCAAACATAAGTATCCATTTATTTATAGAATAAGGCATTTATTTTCCAAGATTATCTACATACCTGGAGATGATTTGTTTTTAATCACTGGATTAAGAGTAACTTAAGAATGATTGGCAGTTTTGAATCAGATGAATTCTATAATATTGTTGAGATTGGTATTATTAATTCTAGACCAATTTTAAGAAACAATTTCTATGTTTGCATTTAATTGAATTATGTAAACAAATAGACTTTACCAATACAAATAATTATCTTCCTGTGACTAATATTTGAAAGGCAAAAATTAACTTTATAGTTTATTTCTTTTACCCAAGATGCCAAGCATAGAAAGGAATTTGGCTGTAAATCTCGCCAAAATTGAGTATTTGTCAATAAAGTTAGTCAATAAGTTATCAAGAAATTAGAATCTTCTATGTGTGTCCGTATCCTTAAGCAAATGTTCATGAGGAAGACATTTAAAACTAAACAAGTTAAATTTATTACTTGTTGCAGTGAAGGACAATGCACACATTGAGGAACATGAGTATTTCGGTAAATGGTCCATTAGATGATTTGGGATAGGGTCTAAGGAAACGGGGATTTGTTCTATGAATGCTGTCATAAATCAGGGGCAATTCTACAGCTCAACACAGTCCTAGGGTATCTCAACACATCACATATACAGGAAAGGGAGACTAAAATGAAGATAAATTTGTATTTGGTACAGAAGTAGCAGTCACTCATTTTAGTCAAGAAAGGGGATAACTTTGATCTTGTCTGTGCTTAGACAAAATTGTGAGGTCACCTTGTTTTCTCATTTTATCACAATTTAGAGTATCCTTATCTATGTTTTTGGTACACTGTAAGATTGTTTATGACCAGATGGAGAACAAATGGCTAACATTCAGCTGTGAACATCAGATCAGTTCTAGATATCAGGTGCTAATTTTATTTATTTATTTTTTATTTTTCTCATTAAGAACAAATCTTCATTTTCTTAACATCATGATGTGAGAGCAACGAAGAAAGGCCCTGCCACCTGTATTCACATATTGGCATTATTAGTAGTCGGGTTCAGGTCACCAACAACAGGTAATGCTACACTTTGGTTTCTATTATGGGCTGTTAGTCACTTTGTGTTGATTGGTAATTGTTTTTATTTTTTTTTAAAAGTAATTTTTCATCTTCTTAATTTATAAGCAAAACATTTTGATTGTTAAATATTGGGAAAACATAAATAATGAATAATGAAAACCATCTCTCGTTCCACCAGGCGGAGAAATAGAACTATTCTGGTTTGCCTAGGTGTCTCAAAAATTAGTGGTTCTCCAATTATGAAAGTTTTAAACTTAGTTCTGTTAAAGTGAATGCCAGTGGAGTCACTTATGTTAGGGAGTTTTAAAATGTAACTGGGAAGCCATTAAAGACTTGAGCTTCATTAGGGTTTTCTACAGATTGAAACCATGAACTTTGAAAAGAGCTGAATTTCAAATATACGAAGGACTCTGCCCCAACACTTGCAGATGCTATAGTAGGAGACAGTTTAGTGATGGCCTTAGCACCCAATTATATTTAGACAAGATCAGTTTCCTGCCACCAACACCAGTCAAAATTCTTTGTAAGCAACACATATGAGGATTTCCTTTTTGTCTTTAAAAACCTTTGACTTTTCTTCCCCAGGAGGACACAATTTGTGTCACTACCCAAATCTATGCTCCCTGAATTGCAATTATGAGACCCTAAATAAATGCTTTTGTTTTATTTAAGCTCTGCTTCTTTTATTCGTTGATATTTCAAAAGTGAATGCTCTAGAAAAAACTCTTGCTCCTGATGATATTGGAGACTTACTGCTTCCTTCCATGTATGTATGCATGTGTGTATGCATGTACACAAATTTTCACCAGAGTATAACCTAGAGAGTCAAATGAATTTTTACCAAGTGAACATACCCATGTAATCACCATTCAGATCAAAACATAGTATAGGACAAGTTTCAAGAGTCTTTCTTATGCCCCTTCCAATTTCTCTCTTACAGCCTTCTAGCTTTTTCACCAAGATATCCCTAATGTGATTTCTAATACAATAGACATCTTTCCTACTTTTCATTTCTTATAAATATATTATCTGTGAATAATGACTATTTTATTTCTTATTGACCACTCATTACACTTCTTTTTTAAATCTTGTGTACTAAGACCACTGGTATGATGTTAAATAGAACCGATGATGGCAGACAGCCTTGTCTTGTTCTTAATTTCGAGGGAGGGGAAGATGTTTTTAATTGTTCACCGTTGACTATGATATTAATCGTGTTTCCATCCGTGGGTCGTTTCCTCTTTGAATTAATCACTTCCTTCAATATTTACATTTATGTCACTCTTTTGGTGAAAATTTCTCCGAGTCTTTATTTGTCTGTACTTTGCCTTCCTTTTTGAAGCACATTTTTGATGAATATAGAGCTCTAGATTGTCAGTTATTTTATTCATCACTTTGAAGATGTCATTCACTGTCTTCTTTTAATCTAGCTATTTGATTTTTTCCTTTTGTTCCCCATTTCTTTTGGTTGGCTTCTTTTTCCTTTCTTTTCTTTAGGTTTTGGGTTTGACTTTCTTTGTGCTTACCTTGCCTAAAGTTCATAGCAATCTTGAAACTGGGGCTTGATGTCTTGTTAGTTTTAGAAAAATGATAGACTATTATTTCTTAATAGATTTGTGTGCCTCATTTTCTCTCTGCTTAACTCCTTGGAGTCTGAGTTTATGTATTTTAGGTACTTTCGTCTTGTCCTGTATATCTTATATGTTCTTTCCTATATTTTGCTACATATTTGTTACTTCCTAAATCTACTCTGCATATGCTTTATGAACTGAAAAACAAAACTTGGCTGACAGTGTATCTGTTTGCAACCTGGCTTATTGAATATTTTAAGCTCATTGTTGAGAACTATTGCTCAGAAAATAAAGATTCCTTTGAGAATATTACTGCTAACTGACAATACTCTTGGTCATCAGAGTGTTTTGATGGAGATGTACAATGAGACTGATGTTTTCATGCCTGCTAACACAACATCCATTCTGCAGTCCACAGATCAAAGATCAATTTCAACTTTCAAGCTTTATTACTTAGGGAATACATTTCATAAGATTATAGCTGCCATAGTGAATCCTCTGATGAACCTGGGCAAAGTAAATCAAATATCTTCTGGAAAGGATTCACTCTTCTAGAGGCCATCGAAAACATTTGTGATTCCTAGAAAGAGGTCCACATGTTAGTATTAACAAGGGTTGGGAATAAGCTGATTGCAACTCTCATGGATGACTTTGAAGGGTTCAAAACCTCAGTGGGACAGGTAATAGCAGATGTAGTGAAAATTGCGAGAGAATTAGAATTGAAAGTGGAGACTGAAGATGTGACTGAATTGCTACAATCTTATGATAACAGATGAGGCGTTCCCTCTCACAGATGAGGGAAGAGAGGACTTTCTTGAGGTGAAATCTACTCCTGGTTAAAGTGTTGTGAAGATTGTTGAAGTGACAACAAAGGATTTAGAATATCATATAAACTTAGTTGATAAGTGAGCAGCAAAATTTGAGAGGATTGATTCCAATTTTGAAGTAAGTTCTACTGTAACTAAAATGCTATCAAACTACACTGCATGGCACAGAGAAATGCTTCCTGAAAAGAATTTAGGTAGCAAATGTCATTGTTATATTATTTCTTTAAATTGCCACCACCACCACAACCTTCGGCAATTCTGTTAGCAACCATCGATATTTGGGCAAGATCCTCCAGCTGCAAAAAGATTATGAGTCCCTGAAAGCTCAGACCATCGTTAGCATTTTTTAGCAATAAAGAATTTTAAAGTTATGGTATGTACATTGTCTTTTTTAGGTACAATGCTTTTGTACATTTAATAAATTGCAATATGGTATATACATAACTTTTGCATGCACTGGGAAACCAAAATATTCATTGACTCACTTCATTGAGATATTAACTTTACTGTGGTGGTCAGGAACAAAACCTGCAATATCTTCTAGGTCTGCCTCCAGTAGCATTGACTAAATCTGAACATCAGGAGAAAACAGACTATCAGGGACCTGTGGAACAACAACAACAAAATTCCAAAATTGATATCACCAGAGTCCTAGAATCATAAGAGAAAAACAATGGGGTTGAAGAGTAACCAAAGAAAGAATTGCGGAATCCAATCCCCAAATTGGTGAAGGACACAAACAGCCTGATTAAAGAAGCTGTGAGAACCCCAAATTTAATAAACTCTAAGAAATCCATGCTAAGACACATTATAATTAAACTTCTGAAGACTAAAGATAAAGAAAAAAAAATCTTGAAAGCAGCCAGAGATAAATGACATATTATTTATAGTGGACTGTAAAAAAATGGAGAGAAAAATGAAATCTAAACTTTCTCTTGATAGATCATATTACTTCTCAAAATATTCAGTCTCCTTCTATAAAACCCCTTGCTGCAGAGAAATCACACATTTTGAACCATGGAATTGCTTTGCCAAATAGCTTATGAGCATAAATAATATGTAACATGTGCCACTTACGAACATTGATCCATCTTATGATCTACTATTTCTCTCATTTCCCATTGCAGGTACCCCGAGTCCCAGAATGAAGATGTGCAGCTAACCCATGATAAAATTGCCTTCTGGAGAGAAATTATCCATTTTTGTTGTGAACAATTAGTATTTGGGAATTTTTTTTTAACTTAAAGTAGCCTAAGCTGACTGGTATTCCTCATTCTGAGTGCTGGGTCCATGTGGTTATTTGGAAAGTAGGGCAGATGCAGGTTCACACGTCTGATCATGACTGGAAGATGCCTGCTCCCCATGAATATATTTTCCTGCTATGTTGAGCCTCCAATTTCATAAATAAAAATGTTTTAATTTAAACTGCATATATTATGAAAATAATTATTACATGTATATTCATGGCCACTACTCTTTCTTCTTTATTTGTAAATTGCATCATTTTTTTGTGCATGAACTCTTACTACATTTTTAACCATTGCTATTTTGTCATTTCCAGTCAGTTATTCTTTTACTATCAATTCTTCTTTGAAAATATTTACAATCAACTATAGGCAAACAATGCTCCATGTACAAGGAAAGTCAGGAAAAAACCCAGACATATATTCTAGAACCCAGGTTTCTGATAGCTTTAAGATCCTAACACTGAACTGGGTAGGAATTTCTAAAAATCTAATGGAAAATTGATTGATTCATAAAGCTGGTAACCTAAGATGAAGTAAAACAAGAAATAATTACTTGAGACTGGATGAACTGATAAAGATGATTATAGTTTCTAATGACTCCACTTAAAACATTGTTGGTTCTTTAATGTTTTGTTTTCTAGATTTAAGAGATCCCCTTTTACTCCTTTCTTTTAAACTGTCACTTGCAGGAATTTGGAAAAGCATGGTTTCAAAACATTTATGTTTTTCTCCCTACCAGATCCTTCCAGAATTCAGAAACTCATACTAAATATTTTTATTTTTCATAGCAAAAGTATATATTTACATATGGTCAATAAGAACCTGTTCTTTTGTAGTAAGACATAATTAGGTCAGCCTTTAGCTTGGCTTCTTAGCCTAAAGGGACTTTTCAAGGCCTAATCTGAGATTCCCTATTACCAAACAATTTTAAAGAAATAAGATTGATTTTATGGAGCCAATAAAGCTCCTGAATGTTAAATCTTTGACTGGAATGTTGTATTTGAGAATATACATTGAATTATTCTTGTTACACTAACATAAATAATCAGGTGAAGATTAATAAGATTAAGCTTATTTTATGAACAACTTACTCTGACTATAATTATCTTTGATAAAAATGAGATGACTATAGAAACATCTATAGCACATCTCTGTTGCTTCTGTTGCTATATAGGCCACTCAAGAAAGTTAAGCAGGAGTCAATGACATTATCAAAGACAGTCAATCTACAAACTAGGAAAATAGATTGAGTTGAAACTGACATCCTTATTCCATCATCTAAAAATGCTTCAAATTCAAATCTGGGAATTTTCTCAATTGACTGCGCAAACTCAGAAGTGGAGTATATACTTTGCTTGTACTATTAACCTTTGTTTTTCTTTTGTTTCTATATAAATGCTTTTTATTAAACTATTTTTATGACTGATTGCTCACGTCATATAGAAGCCTATTTTAGGTGTAAGCTCACCTGTAATGTCATTTCCTGAAATAAAACATCCCCATGTTCACCCATCTCAAGAAATCATAGATATGTGATTGCAAATACATCATGCAGTGCCTATTTAAATAACCCAGAAAAAAAATGAAACCTGATTACATGTTACTTACAAAAATACAGATGAATTTATAAAGGTAAAGCCTGAATCTGATTATAACCCATTTGTTTTATTTAACTGATTAAGTCTTGGCTCCTGGGAATCTCTGCTTTGGAGAATTTGTCAATGCTTGGCTATTATTCTCTTTAGAGTCATTATATTAACTTGTCTAGTATGCTATATCCTCTGAAGGGCTTTTAATGATTTTGGACAGCCACTCACACATCAAATGATATCCATTAGGATTAGACAACTGGAAGAACTCAATGATCTGACTCATGTCTACAGTGACAATGCAAATTTTGGCAACAGTGACTACATGGCCATCTCTGTTGACACTCTACTAGTAGAAAGAGCAATATATGATGCTTTGGCCTGACCACATCAACTGTAGTCACTGAGAGTGATGCTGTCAGTGATGGTGATGCTTACAGCATCCCGAGGAAATGATATGGGAGGAATTGGTAAAATTAAATTCAAAATGGAGATTGGACTTAAAAATTCCCTGAATGGACAGAACCACTTCAGCCACATAAATGAAATTCAGTTTAGCTTATTCTGCAAAAAAGCAAATCTTAACTTGGTTGGCTTTTGTGAATGTCCCTGATAATCAGAAAGAGACTTAAGTTAGCTTCCTAAAAAAGGTATAAGATAATCACTTTTAACCAGTCCTCACATATGAAACCCCATTTTAACAACAAGTCTTTGAAAAGGTTAAGACAACTTTCTCACTTGCACTTTGTAAACAATCCTGTAATGTCAGGCCTCTGTGTTTCATATCAGTCTTTGAATTTGAAAGCTTCCAGGGCCCAAACTATTCTTACATGCACATTCAACTCTAACTAAATACTATTAACTCACTTGGTGGTTTTAGTTTTGCTATTTCTGGGTTTTTGATAGTGCTTTAGGACCATCTGTGGACTGTGTACTTGTAAGCGTACCTTGGATTCTAGCGGGAAAAGACTGTTCCCCTAGATTCCCCTTGTGCTAAGAAGGCCATTCCATTCAAGGAAATAGTTGCACAGAACTAGTTATAACAATGTATACTCTGCCATAGTTTATACCTGGAGCCATTGTTTTGGGAGTTCGGTGTGTGCCAGTGAAAAGTAGGCACCTCTTGGACTATGAAGACTGAGATTCAGTGAACCTTTCTCCAGGGCATTGGTGTGCAATCTTGCCAGTCCCGTCTCCCTGCCTGACCTAGACCTGCATGTGTCCAGGTGACAACAGAGCTGCACTACCTTGCTCCTTTAGCTGTCAAAGGCACCGGGCAGGGGGTGGTGAAACAGTCTTTGGTTTGTGTGGTGGTAGAGGCCAAGTGACCTTTGGAAGGCATTTTACTTAGTTCTGCAGGAAGAAGAGAAAGAAGATGGTGGAAGACAGGCAGTAGAATATAGTCAAAGCTGACAGCCCCCGTTCGTATCTGCCAGGCTGAAGATCCTCTGCCATGGAACCTCGTGTTCAGTTACGGAGGCTTTGGACCACGGCAGAGGTTAGATTGGGCCCCCAGGGTTCCGCATCAGAAGCCTGCATCACTGAACTCATCCATTTTAATATTGAATATTCTTAAGGTGTTTGATAACTACAGTGCTAATTGGAACTTTATTCACTAATATTAATTGAATAAACAAAGTTATATGTTTACTTTAATGTGTTTCATTCTTTCCATTATTGGTGGTTCCATTATTTCATTCTTTCCATTATTTCCGCTGTGTCCCACCTCTGAGAACTTCATTTCTTTTTTGTTGTTGTTTTTAACCTACTATGGCCTGAGAATCCAATTAAGCACGAGGGCAATGATTGATCTCAATGATCACTTTACCTGTGGAAACTCTAGTTGTTAATTTCTCTTATACTTGAGTGCGTGGCTATATTCCAGAATTTTGATATTACTCCAAATATTAACATATCTGTTTTTTTTGTGCAAATCATTGGCATTTTGTATAAATATAATTAGAGTATGTTTTCTGATTGGTAATGTTCATATGAATATTTGCTAGAAGTAGAAAATTCTAACCTAGTTATGTAATTAAAGAACATATTAAGAAATCTTAGAATTTGAGATCAATTCCTTAAAGATTGGAATCATCTTTTTCTATTTCCATGTAAAAATATTCATGCTTGGGATCCCTGGGTGGCGCAGCGGTTTAGCGCCTGCCTTTGGCCCAGGGCGCGATCCTGGAGACCTGGGATCGAATCCCACATCAGGCTCCCGGTGCATGGAGCCTGCTTCTCCCTCTGCCTATGTCTCTGCCTCTCTCTCTCTCTGTGTGGGACTATCATAAATAAATGGAAAAAAAATTAAAAAAAAATAAATTAAAAAAAATGCATGCTTAAGTATAAATTATTGATAGTTACCTAATTTAATAAAGGAAATCCAATTACATATAACATCCGTGGAGAAATTTGTCTTAGGTTAAGCAAACTTGGCTCTTTTATGTGAACTTTGAATGCACACTCCCACAAAAATTAACTATAGACAAATAATCATAAAGTCAGATCATAAAAGCTGATTGGGACAGTTACCAAAATGGTTGGAATTCTTTATTCCTTCCTCATTTTCAAAGTTTAAATGAGGTATATAATGTATATATAGTATATAATGTATATAAGTATATAATGTATATATGTATGTATGTATGTATGTATATGTATGTACATATATAATATATATAGTATATAATGTATATACTATATACATTGTACACTATATAATATAGTGTATAATGTATATAATATATAATATATATAGTATATAATGTATATAAAGTATATAATGCTTCCTCAAGAAGCATTATATACATATCACTTTTTTCAGTTACTCTGCAATCCATTTTTTTCTCACTCTGACACACTGTGCAAAATCCCACGTGTAGCGTGTCTTCAATTCATCAATAGTATCTTCCTCCAAAGCTCTGCTGTCCAGTCACTCTTCAGTATCAACATGTGCTTTGCTTTACGTGTATATTATTTAGCAAAGCCAAACAGTGAATTTGGGAGTGAAGATATTAATGATGTCATCTATAAGAGAAAATGAGATGCTGAAAATTAGTTTTAACAAGTGCTAGTTTGGGAGAATGGTGACTCTCCCAATGAGAGAGCACTGAGCAATGAGAGTTGCAATGGTGCAACAGTTGATAATTCTTAACTTAGTATATTGATACTATTAAATCTAAGTTGAACTGTAAGACCAAACATTTGGGAGAATTTTGGGGAGAAAAATGGCAAACATATTGAATCATATATGTGAGAGTGTTCTGTAAAGTATAACAATTGCACAAATAGGAGTTATTATTGAACTCTATCTATAAATCTTTTTTTAATAAACTTTTTTTAAAGATTGTACTTGTTTTTCATGAGACACACACAGAGAGAGAGAGAGTGAGAGGCAGAGACACAGGCAGAGGGAGAAGCAGGCTCCATGCAGGGAGCCCGATGTGGGATATTCAGGATTCCCTTTGCAATAATCAACCACAATTACTAATCCTTTTCTCCAAGATCTTACCACTGCTCACTTATCTTTCAGGGTCTTCCAGATGCAGGCCAATAAAGATTTTCTGCTATATTGGAAATAGACTGAATGTGTTGCATTGTAAATAGTAAAAAAAAAAAAAAAGAAAAGAAAAAAAAGAAAAAAAAAAAGAAAACTTACACTGTGCCTGGGCCCATGGAAGAGATATTTGGGATCTATGAAAGTATATCTTTCTTCTCAATTCACTGAATTTTAAACTTGACACACAGCCTTGGTTTGTCTTCATTTTTTTAATACTATCTCTGACAATTTTTCACTTTTTTCCAGTTTTCAATTCCATCTTTAGGAAAATGATATTGTACTATTATTAGAACTATAGTCAGAGGCACCTGGTCAGTCAATTAAGCATCTGACTCTCGGTTTGGGGTCAGGTCACAATCTCATGGGTCATGGGATGGAACCCTGCATCCAACTCCATGCTTAGCCAGGAGTCTGATTCTCTCCCTCTGTCCCTCCCACCACTTGCACGCATGCACGGGAGCACACTTGCTGTCTCTCTCTCAAATAAATAATTTTGTTTTTTAAAAAAGAAACTGTAATCAATATCTATAATGCTGGAGGCAGAGGTACATTTTCCATAAAGGGAATAATAAAAGCTGATTTTCATTTCTTTATGGATTATATAGTTCTGCCCACTTCTCTACTCTTAATAGATCTACTTGGAATTAAAAATGGACATTCTAAAAAAAATGGACATTCTATGTCTCTAATTTCAATGATAATCAGAGACCTACCCTTTCAGACTTATTACATTAAAGCCATTATGTCAGTGATGAGGGAACAAAAAAATAGCCTGTCATGGTGGGAACATTAACACTTGGTAAAATGTGCTTTTTTTCACAGTGCTCTTTTTCCAATATAAAATAAGGAAAATTGCTATAAAAGTAAAGCCTAAAAGCTTTATTAGTGGTTTTGATATTTCAAAATATAAGATATATAGATAGAAAAGATGAGTTCATATTGAGCACTATATGGGGCTTGAAAAAGAATAATCCATTTTCTCAAGCAAAAGTACAATTTTTTTTAATCCAAAATAATGTAAGTAATGCAAAATAATGGAAATGTCAAAACTGACAGAACTAGTACAACCATGTTGGTAACTTACTGCTAAAAGAAGATTTTGATTCTATTTTTATGTATTTCACAGATAATCAAAGGAAGTAGTGTAAAGCACCACATGAAAATCAGTGGAAAGTATCTATATTGTTCAACAATGTATATGTTTATCTGTGCTTCAGTCCTTGTCTCCTGCATGTGTATATAGGCTGGATGGAATTAGATTAGGCTATGCTGGGTTCTAAGAATAGGCATAGTTAAAGTAAACCTAATGCTATTACATTTCACTGACATTCCAATTTTTCTTTTTAAAAATATGCTCTTTTATAGTTGATCTATTTTTAGTCATGGTTAAAAAGATTAGTGTGATATAAAGAGTAATTCATTTTTAACTTTAGGATGCTCAATTGTAGAAAGAAAACCAAGACACTGATTGGTTGATAATTAGATTTAAATGGCTATTTTACCTGCATATTTCAAAATATGTATATTTTTATATCATTTATAATAAAATTCTTCTTTTGTTCTTTTCATGTAAACCTAAAAATAATACATATGATAACTAAGGGATACAGAATCATTTTTTTCTATTTTATTGAACTCATAACTTATTAAACCCTCTTATGGAATAAATCTAAGGGCAAACAGAAAAGGCAATTTCTATGTACTTCCATAAGAAGTATAAAATTATATTTCTAATTATTTCATACTTTTCTGCAAAATAATTTGCTGTAACTTAAGTAATATTTTTTTGAAATTCTCTATGAAAGTGTAATCTACCAATTCTCTTTAAAAATCCATAGAAAAGTTTAAAGATTTTCTTAAATGTCTTTTTTCTTTTTTTCTTTGGGAGGGAAATTGTATATCTGGGAGATAGTAAAGGTAGGAAAACTTCCTTTTAATTGAGTATCCTTGGTACCTTTCTAATTTTGTACTAGGTGCATGTGCTGCCTTTTAAAATTAAAAATAAAAATAATAATTTGACTGATCAATTCTGTGAAAATTCTATCTCATCTGTATAATAAACTGTGCAAAATGGTTAGATGGGGAGGAGGAGAGGAGTCCCCAGGGAGAAAGTAGAACAGGATGAATGTGACAGAAGAGGAAGGGCTCAAAAGACAAGGTGAGGTGGAATGGAAGTCAAAAGATTATCTGAGCTATTCGTAATGGCCATGAGATGATGTTTATAAGCAGGGCTATCTATTTACTGTATGTTAATTTGTTCCTGGTATTCCTTTCCCCTTCAGCCTACATTGTATCAGATGGTATTTTTCATATCACAGATGCTATGATTTCCATCCAAATTGGCTTCAGCAAAAAATTATTCATTGGATCATATCAACTGAAAAATTAAGACCTAGAGACCACTTCAAACATGGTGTTCAGACTTCAAAGAGTGCCTCCATCATGCACCTCTGTGTTTGGCCACCTTGACCTGATTGGTCTGATGCATATCAGGTACTCAGAGAATGGAATGTTAAGTGTGGCTTAGCTGAGGCCACATGACTATCCCTTGGATCTAGGTATGAGTGAGCATTACTGACGCATATTGCCTAAATACTGAAGATGAAACATCTGGATACTATTCCCAGAAAAGGGAAATGAAATGATGGGTAATAAAATAGTAACAATCTACTTTATTTAATAAATTTCTATTACAAATAGCTAACTTGTGTGAAATGTATTTGGGGAAACATAGATTTGTTCTACACTTGGGTTAATAGGCAGTAAAGAGAAGGAATATTGGTAAAACAAGAGACTACTAATTTAGCAATGGTAAGAAATCAGAACAAGAAAGAAAACTAGACCAAATCTAATTTCCAAAGAAGAAACCTGAGGATTTTGGACACTAACTTTGTTCTGTGGACACAAAATTTTTCTATAGTATGTTAGTTAATATCATAAGACTGCATATCTTTACTAACCTAGGAAACATAATTACAAGATTCCTGAGACTCACAACTATAATAAAATTAAACTTAGGGATTCCACATAGGTTTAACATTCATGCAAGGGGCAAATATTTAACTCTATTAGATGTAGTCTAGTTCTATTGGAAAGTAGGTGAAAATGTGCAAATAGCCTCAGGCAAGCACATCACAGAACCTGGGGACCAGGTGGGAGGTGGACAGAAGAAAGTAAATAAGGTATTTTCTCCAAAGACAGTCTAGATAAGTGAACAACACCCCAATGAGAAACTTTCTTTCCATGTAAGGAGGGGAGATATATTAAGCTTAAAGTCTAGGAAATTTAAATTTAGGATGATTTCCTATCTTTCACTATTCTTCTCAAAATGTTCTTCCACAGTTTTCCTTGCCCTTGGGTTGTTTGTTTGTTTGTTGTTTTTATATAAAACTAACTGTAGTGGGAAGACTTCAAATAGAAAAGGTTTTATATCTATTAAGGAAGCTAAAGTAGTGTAGAAAGTTGTAATCAGGGATCCTTGGGTGGCTCAGTATTTATTATATTGCTTCTCTCTCTGCCTATGTCTCTGCCTTTCTGTGTGTCACTCATGAATAAATAAATAAAATCTTTTTTTTCTTTTAAAGAAAGTTGCAATCATTTTATTTAACCCTGAAAACTAGTAGTGAGAAAGGATAATTAAGTCACATCCAAAAGTGAAATCCAAACATTTTATATTTGCTGCCTACAGCAGTCAGACATTGACTGTCATTGCCTGGACCCAGTTTTGACAAATTTGCAGAGTCAGGAGGTGTGGTGGAAAGCAATCAGGCCCCCGAGTGACATCTGGGTTGATGAACACCAGCATACACCAGTTCTGTCAGCTTTAGCAAGTTCCTCCAGTGCATTTTAAGTCTCAGTCTCCTTTGCTATCAAAAGGTGAACGCATGGATTTTAACCGTAAATAGGTGGTACAGTGGTTTTCAAAACTACTTAGCCCAGCCCTTGGGTGTGGACCCCCCAGAGAGTCCACACAGGGACTTCCTAATGGGACCCCATTCTGTGCTTTCCTTCTCTTTGTGGTCTTTTCTGCTTTCCCTTCTCTGGCTCCTCATCTCAGAGGAGGTGCCATTGTCTGCTGGACTCCAGCTCACTGAATCACATTTGGGAAATTATCCCCAGGCAGAGACATAGGGAAATTAGGGAAATCATGAGTTTTTCTTCTCCCGGGACTTGCAGTCTTGAACCGACAATACTGACTAATTGTGAAGGCCTTAAAAAAAAGTTGTCGTATATATTTTACCCAATTTGATAGTGGTTTATTATGGTAAGTTTATTCAAGTACAATATTTTTGCTGAAGTCAAAGTTCTTAAGAAATTTTTACATATATGATTTTTCATCATAAATAGATCTTAATATCTAGATCAGTCCTGAAATATTAAAAAATGTGTGTATATATATGCAAATAAATATAAATCTTTATGTTATATATACATAAAAATGTGATTTTGCTTATCAGCAACAGAAAAAAATTTGGTTTGCTACACTTGTGTAGGTAACCAGCATTTATGCTACTTTATGGGAGAGAGAAAATATTTTGTACTAGAGGAAATATTTTTCAGTACAAATTTATTTAATGTAGTCACATGTATACTCTTTATAGCAGTAGTATAGCAGAGTGTTCCTGCTTCTCAGAACTTAAGTAGGTTGAGAGAGACGCTAGGGTGACTTCATATATGGCCTAGGGCTGTGGTTTGATTCCCATATGAACCAAGGATGAACAGTGCCAAAGTATGTTAGGGAGTAAGAGGATATTCCATTGTACCAACTCTAGTAAAACTTAAGTAGGTCATGGGACAAGTTGGGAATGTTCAGGAATCAATGCAACTAAAAGATCCCATAAATTTGCAAACAAAATAAAACCTAGCATTCTTTAAAATAGTGTCCACATGTAGTTAAGTGGTCAACCAAAGCATGTGATATACAAAGATTGTTTTCAGGAAAAGGGTTCATTAAAAGATTAGTTCTGAAAACAACCCTAAGCCGGAAACTTTGTGTTAATCAAGACCATAAACAAGCTTTGAATTTCTAATAACTGAAAGATATTGTAAAGACCAGCAACTCTTCTTCAAACAAGGAAACTGAAGTCTAAAGAAATCAGGTGAAACTAAGTCTCACAAAAATGAGATAATTTGAACAAAGCCACTATGCTAATAAGTGGTAGTGTTGAATGGAGAGTCTAGTTTAGTATGTTTTTGCCTAACACCAGGCCACTGTAGTCTAGTCCAAATTTCCCCTACTTACGAACATCAAGATGGGGATAATCTGTTCTGTTAATTTGTTGACTTCCTAATTACCACAAAATTTGTTTTTTCTTACTTTGCCTTTAACTTTTTAAATACCTTTATCTTCTTTATATCTTTGGCCTTAACATTTTCCTCTGCTTTCCATTTTCTCCATTGTTTATATGTCTCCATTATAACTATAAAGCTATGCATACTTTTGCGATTGTTATTTCCAGGACTCAAAGACAACACAGAGAGCAAATTTTTCTTTAATGTTGGATCCTGTGGGCTTGAGTGAGTTTACCCAGTAGCCTTAGCCTGGTCGACATTTCTGCGGGGCATCACTGAAACTAGGTCGTTTCACAGCCCCAACTTGCTGTGACTTGTGCACATGGTCCTTGTACAGTTGAGGCTGGCTCATCTAGCTTTGTCACTGGGACAATCAGGCAGACGTTTTGCAGCAGATTGACCCTACTAGGACCTATCGATCATTTTGATTTAACTCCATACATGTAGGCTCAGCCTGAATCTGAAAGCTCTATTTTTTAATTGGGCTTAAGTCTCTTTTTGTCACTTTTGCGCCAGGAGAAATGCAGTGCAAATTCTAGGAGTCTAGAAAGAATGAGATTCTCTAATTAAAAATGGTTTGAGAACCAAGCAACTCTATTAATTATGTTGCCACGGATCAGGTGAGGTTGAATATCTGAAAAAGAAGTTTTAGATTTTTGCATCTTGAGCTTCGGGATAAACTATTCCCAAAAGATTTTAATGGAAGAATGTTTTCTTAACACCTTAATATTACTCGATATATGGATGTAGGTGTGTGAATAATATTTGTGGCAGAGAATAATAATTTTGTGTATGTTAAGAATTGATTTCCAGCGGCTAAACATTCTGGACAAACCCAGTTAGGATGAATAATTCATCTCTTCCAAACCCGTATAATGCGTGAATCAAAGAAGAGATACAGATGCCAGGAGTAGAGTTGCACAGCATAAATGCCATGTAAAAGAGATTTTTACCCATGCGGTGCAGTTCCAGGGGATATTATCTGAATTTTGTTTCAATGATATGATGATGATGGTGGAAGTTAGCTGTTAAGTGCCATAGATACAAGACATTTTGCCATGGGTTGGACTACTTTAAACAAGAAATGGTGGTTTCATATCCCACACAACTTTCAAATGCTTTGGTGGATGATGATGTACATTACAAATTTATAAAATCTATTCTTTAAAATGTAAATCCACACAAAAATACTTATGCTTAGGACACCCGGGTGGCTCAGTGGTTGAGCGTCTGCCTTCTGCCCAGGACGTGATCCTGGAGTCCCATGTCGGGCTCCCTGCGAGGAGCCTGCTTCTCCCTCTGCCTGTGTCTCTGCCTCTCTCTCTCTCAGTATATCTCATGAATAAATGAATAAAATCTTTAAAAAAACACAAAAACTTGTGCTTGGCTTTAATGACATTTAAATATTTACAAATTAATTCAATAAGTAAATTAAGGAGTGATTATACTCTAGCTAGTTTCCAATTTACACAGTGTAATTGAATACATTAGAAATCATACCACTAATAGCAAAATTATTTGAGGGATTTTAATTGCTAGTAATTTCACTTATGCCAGTCTGTGTCTGCACATGACTTTATATTAATATTTGAAAATATCTATTTCTTAAGAAAAAGAAAATATTTATTTCTTATGGATTTACTACTAACTCCAATATATTAACTACAAATCATATAAAACAATTTTTTGGTTGTATATTTCAAGGTGGGTTTTAAATATCTGCCACAAATAATGGTTATCAATGTCCCTAATATGCAGATCATTTTTGTTTTAATGAAATAATTAAATATTAAGTTGAATAAATTAGTTTACAATGAAACCTGCTGATAAGGTTGACAAATAGAACATACCTCAGGGAAAACTTTCAAAAACTCTATAACTATATTTTTATGCTAAAAAAAATAACTTTAACATTAAAGAAAAAAAAGAGAGGCCATTGTTTCTTTAGGAATAGCACAAATGACCTTGGACCATGCTGAACCTTACACTATTAGGAAAAGGATTAAAATTAAACCTGCCTCCTCATGGTTTCTTATATTACCCCTTTGTCCACCAACCCCACTCCTCCTTCCCCCATTACATCTTCTTTTCCTTGCTGCCAGTCTAAAGATATGATCTCTGAGGTGTTTTTAAATACAGAGAGACAAAGTATACTTCCGGTAGATAGTGACATTTCAAGATATGAAATAAGGTCAGGTGACAATCTGTCACTACTTTATCCTATGTCACAATGTAAATGAGAGAAGCTTGCCTTTGAGCACTCGGTACTTCACCCTGTGTCACTCTGTGGCAATGGTATGTCATGTGTCTTGGAATGTTTTCCCTGATTGGAATGTTAGTTCACTCTGTCTTAGGGAGCACAAATTTAGTCAGCTATTTTATATCTATTATTTTTAAATTTTTAATTCATTTTTTTAAAGATGACATAGTACAATTCACTATCAGATGAACCGTTTTATCAGTGAGCTATCATATCAACATGATGTCAGAATCAACTATTGTGTTTAACAAATGGAAGCAATTGTATGAACATCACCATCAATCAATATACAGAACAGGTCCATCAATCCCCTAAATTCCTTCCAACAATAACCCCTGTAGGGCTCTGGCCTATTTTTATTCTTCTACTTTTACTATTTCCTGGATGCTTGTACAAGTGGAAAGTGGAATCTTAGAGTTGGTTAGACATTTGAGTCTGGCTCATTCACTTAACATGTTTGAGATTCATCCATGTTGTTCTGTGCATCTGTTACTCCTTACCCTTTATTCTTGGGTTGTGTTCCGTAGTATGGTTGTACCAGTACATTTATCCCTCCATCCAGTCAGAGGACAGTTGGGCTTTTTCCAGGTTTTGGGGGTTATGAATAAAACTACTGTAAATATTCTCAGGGGCATTTGGTGATCAAGAGTTTTGACTTTTCTTGAGTATGTATTGATGGTATGGTATCGATGGGTCATATAAGTATGTGTTTAAACTCATAAGGAACCGCCAAACTATTTTCCAAAGTGAGTGTACCATTTTGTGTTTCCACCAGCAGTGTATGGGAAGTCTACTTGCTCAGTATCTTCTTGTTATTTGTGTTCTTATTATTGAGAATTCAAAGTTCTTTAACATTCTGGATACTAGTATTTTTTTGTCAGATACGCAATTGCCAAAGTTTTCCCCGGTCTGTGGCTTGTCTTTTCATTAACAGTGTCTTTCATGGAGTAAACATATTGTTTTA
Organism: Canis lupus dingo; assembly: GCF_003254725.2. NCBI lineage: Eukaryota > Metazoa > Chordata > Mammalia > Carnivora > Canidae > Canis > Canis lupus. The sequence goes on from NC_064278.1 coordinate 1,716,027, forward strand.
TTGAGCTCTAATTTATCAATTTATTTGTGCTTTTGGTATCACATCTAAATTTTTTTTTCTTAATTCAAAGTCACAAAAATTTTTCTACTAGGTTTTGTTACTAGTTTGTTAGAACTTTTGTAATTTTAAGATTTATATTTCAATCCCTGGCCCATTTTAAGTTAATATTTGTATGAAGTGTGAGGGCATGAGTTGAGATCGATTGTTTGTATATAAATGTTCAGTTGTTTCAACATTATTTTTTGAAAAGACTATTTCTCCAATGATTTGTCTTTTCACTTTTCTAAAAAATCAAACAACCATATATATGTAGCTTTATTTCTAAACTCTGTTCCACTGATAAATGCAAGTATCTTTTTGTCAATATATACTGTCTCAATTATTTTAGTTTTAAAGTCCTGAGGGGCGCCTGCCTGGCTCAGTTGGTAGAACATGTGACTCTTGATCTTGGTGTTGTGAGTTCAAACCCCATGTTGGGTCTAGGGCTGATTAAAAAAAATAATAATAAAGTAAGTTTAGAAATCAATTAGGGAGAGTCTTTCCAACTTTGTTTTTCCTCTTTGAAATTTTTTGGCTATGCAAGTTCCTATAGCCTTCTATGTAATTTTTAGATTCAATTTTTCAATATCTATTAAATAGCCTAATGAATTTTGATTTGAATTGTTGACAGCGTAAATCACTTTGCAGAGTCTTGGCATCTTGACTATATTCCGTTATCCGATCTATATAGCATATCTTTGAATTTATTTAGGCATTCTTTGATTTCCTTCATTGATGTTTTCTAGTGATTGCATACATTTTTGTTTATATATTGTTAGAATCACATCTAAATATACCTGTTATTTTTAGATTTTGACTTTTAATTGTTCATAACTAATGTATAGAAATATAACTTATTTCTCAAATATTGACCTTAGCTAATATTTGCTTTAATTATTGAGTCCATTCACTTATATCTTTAACCATATATTTTCCTATTCTTCTTGTATGGAATGGCTTCTGATCTTCATACTTAAATACTTAACTGTAAAGAAAGAAGAAAGCGAATCTTAAGATTGTTATGTATTCTAACACACACTGATATTTTTATTATAAATCACTTTTGGTTTCTCTTTATCACACTTAAACACATTATATTTATATATTTGCTGATATTTTTCTGCCATATTGATGTGCCAGGAGAAGTTTATTTTCCTTATTCTACTGCTCTGAATGGAATGGTTCCCCCTTGCTAATAATTAGCCCTACATTAAGAATAGTTAGTTTTTATAATACCATTTTTTAATTATAAGTTTTTATTTTAATTCCAGTTAGTTAACATACAGTGTTATCTTAGCTTCAAGTGTACAATATGGTGTTTCAACAATTCCATACATCACCCTTGCTCATCAAGAGATAAGTGCATCACCTATTAAACTACTCCCCCTACTTATCTATTCTCTGGTAACCATCAGTTTGTTTTCTATAATTAAGAGTCTCTATCTTGATTTGTTCCTTTCTCTCTCTTATTTTTTCCTGCTGGTTCTTTATTTCTTAAATTCTACGTATTAGTGACATCATATGGTATTTGTCTTTCTCTTACTGACTTATTACAGCATTATACTCTCTAGTTCCATTCATGTTATAATGCCATCTTTATAATTTTAGTTTGTTGATTATTTTCCTAAGTAGATTCCAAGATTCACTTAAGGTTTTCAAAAATAGTAATATAAATTAGTTTTTAAAATATTAGTCTTGAGAAATGGAGGTATTCATTATCTGATTTTTCAACTTCAGAACAGGAGGGGATTGTTTAAAATATAAATATCAGCATCTAAACAAACAATAAAAATATTTATGTATACCTTTAGTATGTATCTGTCAATACTAATTCCCACACTATGCAAAGGCAACATTCAACGGGAAAGAGGATGCTAAATTACAAAACTACCCCAAATACTCTATCTGCTTTTCCATGTACATATGGTAAGATTTAATTAAGAATTAATACATATGGTAAAAATTAGTTAAGAAGAATTAATTAAAAGAATAGCAGGAAATCTAATGGTCATTAGCTCATTTTCCATACATTATCAGTTTTAGTCCTGGGATGTTTTGTCTTTGAATTTATTTGCTAAGAAAGTAACATGCATACTTCCAGCAGAATTTGAAATTAAATAGAGATGGTAATCAAGAAATCTGTAATATTCCTGTGTTGTTTCTGAAATCTTGAAATTCAATTTGTTTTAAAAGTTAGAATATATGTTATTTCACAGTCCCATTAACTCTCTAAAGCACTTGGTTATAGCACCCCAAATAATTGAAAATGGAGTGAAGATACTTAATTTATGTTATTAAGGAAACAATTCTAGGACGTGATAGAGTCTCCCCAATGGTTTTATTTAGGAACAGAGGATGTACTGATGATGTGCTCTCTCAGCATTCAGAAGACAAACCTGGATGGCCTGGTAGGCTCATTTACTCACCATTTTGGAAAATGAAGCAGAGAACTAGCTCAGTGAGCTCCTGAAGGAGGAGGCTTACATGATGAGTCCACGAGCTCCAGTGTGCCCCCTTTCTGAGAAGGCCACTTTACCAGCCTAGGAGCTTCTACTTTACATGGGGTCCCATGGATGTTTTCCTGTTCCTCCTCTTGGAAACTGCACTAGATTTGGGCAAGGTTCATGTGTTGTATCCTTCTACATAAAGGAATTATAGTCTAGGCAAAATGTTTGATAAAATTATATAAGGTTTCTATGGGTAATAGGTTTATGTGATTATTGTGGATTCAAATAATGGTTTATATATATGTATTTTTATTTTTTAAAGATTTTATTTATTTAGTCATGAGAGACAGAAAGAGAGAGGCAGAGACATAGGCAGAGGGAGGAGAAGCAGGCTCCATGCAGAGAGCCTGATGCGGGACTTCACACCCCAAGTCGAAGGCAGACACTCAACCACTGACCCTCCCAGGTGTCCCAAAATAATGGTTTATAATGAAAGGAAGCAAATATTCATAGTTTGGAAGGAATATGGGGAAAAAAGAAGTAAGAATGTTTTTGCCATGGTACATTCACTGTCTGTTAACATTGAAAATAAAAATAGTTAAACCCTGAATTCTAAAGTAATCTGAACCATGTTCCTCAATGTGTTTTGATAATTTTATCAAATAACTTTTCTCATATTGTTAACGTGTTCTCATTCAATAAATAAGTTATGGCGGGGGGCACCTGGCTGGTTCATTCGGTTGAACATGCAATTTTTGATTTTGGAGTCCTGAGTTTCATGCCCTACATTGAGTGTAGAGATTACATCAATCAATCAATCAATCAATCAATCAATCTTTTAAAAAATCATTGTGAGAAATTATAAAAATTATAATTTGACTTTATTCACACCATTTGCCCTAGGCTTCCTTTTTGGTTTAAATAATAATACAAAAGTTTCTCAATAGATCAAATAGCTACAAGAACAGGAAAAAGAAAAGATTCAACTGAATGCAACCAAACTGTATAAAGAAAGAAAAATCCTAAAAATTAAGGAAGTTAGTACCTGTTAATATCTTGATGGGAGAAAAGAAATGTGTTGTATGGTAATTCACATGTTGAAATATAGTAGTATTTTCTTTGAATTCCTCATAATAACAAACTATAGTTTAGTGAGAAATGGATATTCTTCAAAATAAATAAAATCATATGTGCATATGCTTCAGTGAGCTATTACACTTTTCTCATTCAAAGAAGTGAGCTGAAAAACCACTTAAAAGATGAAAATCCAGTCTGTCATTTGTATAATAAGGCAGCTTATATGGATGTCTCAGAGTGATTTACATATCAAAACAAACCGAGAGCATAACACTTCAAATGAGGCTATCAACTTTTAAGATGATTTGAAATTCAGACGGTAGAGAGGATGGATAGTTTAAACCCCAAAGAAGTGAAAGTACCACATAAAAATGTATTCAGTGTTTCTATCTTTAATCCCTAAAGACCCAAACCGACACTGGTTTGGGGAAAAGCACAGGATGAAAATAAGACATTATTAAAAGGCACTGCAGCAACCCATATTGAGGAGCTCTCTGGTGCTGCCCCTCTTTGATTCTCTTAGTTATAAATGTATAGAGCTACTCCCCTAACTAGATCGCACATGCATAGACATTAGAGGTTATATAAAATAACTTTATATTCGCTCCCTCAACTAAATTGAAAATCAGGAAACTTTAAAGGGCTTTTAAACAATCAACACTAATCCTAGCTTCCACTACCTTCAATGACACAATCTAATCAAACTTATTTTTTGCTGTTGTTATTTGCTGAGGAAAAAAGATATATAGACACATTGAAGTTTGTTCATCTTTTGGACATCAAACCACTGATTGTTACAAAAAGCCTTGACAGACATGTATGGTTGCCCACGATTCAGGAAAAGATGCTGCTGTCCACATTTTCCTCTAGATAGGCTGCAGGAATCCACAAAGAAAGAGAGCTCAGTGATGACATTGATGATTCTCTACAAATCAAGGTGGAAACTTTCTTAAAAAAATACAGAGTCCATGGCACCACTTCCTAAGATTCCAACAAGCTTATAATGAGGGGTCTGCTTTTCTGAAATGCATCCATGCTAATTCTGATATACAGCCAAATTTGGAAAAGTATGGGTTAGATTATTTTGGGACAAAATATATTTTTTAAATTAAAAAAAAGATTTTATGTATTTATTCATTAAAGACACACAGAGAGAGGCAGAGACACAGGCAGAGGGAGAAGCAGGCTCTAACAGGGAGCCCGACGTGGGACTCGATCCCAGGTCTCCAGGATCACGCTCTGGGCCGAAGGTGGCGCTGAACCACTGGGCCACCCAGGCTGCCCTATTTTTTTAAATTTTTATTTTGGGGCACCTGACTAGCTCAGTTGGTAGTATATGTAACTTTGATCTCGAGGTCATGAGCTCAAGCTCCACATTAGGCATAGGGCTTACTTAAACATTAGTTAACAAATTTTGTACAATGGTATAAATACTTTTATTAACTTTACTTCCAAACCCATCCCAAACTATGGATATTTGCTTATTTGTATTACAAATAGACAAGATTGATCTTTTTCCTTTAAATGTACTCAGAAACATTTCCTGTGAAAAAATTATTCTAAAGAGTAGAATATATATATAATGAATTTATGTGACTACAATATTTAAGTAAATACATGCATTTTCCCAGCTTGTAATAATAACTATGATACTTTGACAAAATTCCTTGGATGAGCATTGCTGGTATCTTATTTTATCTGTACAATGGGTTACATATTTTTAAGGGCATTGGAGTTTTGAGATGGCAATAAATAGTTTAGAATATCACCTTTTGCAACATTGATGGAAATCGTTCTTCAACAATTTCAGCAATAGCTGGTATTCAGTTTAATTCTTGCTCCTCAAGGATAGGAAATATGATGAAGTGTTTAGTTTAGAATACTTCATTTTATAATGTGAAGAAGCCTTTTCCTTTATATCCATCAAATGGTCTTATGTAAACCTTATAAGCAGCCACACTGGTGTGGATCTTTATTGCCTAAAGACTCACCAAACACTGAGGAAATAAAATTGGAAAACCCTTATTCAGTATACAAAACTCTATAAATTTGCTTTTGAGACCATTGTACTTAGACTACTTGAATCTTCATGCAATTCTTGTGTTAATTCTTATATTTTAAAAAACATGACTTATTTACTCTTAAAGTCTTTTCATCCATAATAGCTCTCACATGTTATTATAAATAAAATGCTTGTTATTAAGAGCATTAGGGGCTGTGGTTACAAAAATGACAGCATAGATTAGGGGAAGTGTTTAGAATCTGTTTAAATAGTAAAGATTCATTATTGTTATAACGTTCCAGCAATGAGCGCTTATTCAAAATAAAGATGCTAAGAATTTAGAATCTGCTATAAGCTCTTTTAGTTGATTTTCTATGCCCATGAAAAAATAAAGGTAAATTTTTAGCATCTTGCTATTTACATACTTTTTCTTATCATTTCTAATTTAGAAATGTGATTTCTGTAATAAAAACATTAATCTAGCAGGAGATTCATGTTATAGTATATATTTTGCTGCTGACTCCCTATGGGATTTATATGTGTGACTTTACTTCTCTCAGTTACACTTTTCTCATTGTAAAAAAAGTCTGTTGGACTGGATTATAACTACCATTCCTTCCATCTCTAAAGTTTTATAATTCTGTGCCTTTATGCTGATTTGCTAGGAAAATCAGATAATTATATAATATTTAGCAAGTAAGATATTAATATTTTTCTTATTTTGCAGGTATTATACTATTATGACATTTTTATGCTTCCTGACTATAAAATTCATCTTCAGATCATTCTTAAAAACAGAATCCTTACTATAAGAAAATGCTCAGGGAAATAAATACCACCTTATTTTTATGATCATGCAAGTTTGAAGACACTGAATTATGGTATTGGGCACCAGAAGGAATTATATGATATGTTGGGAAAAAATTTTACTGGAAAAGACAGAAAATCGAACTTACTTTAAGCATCCTAAAGGAGAGACAGAGAGAGGGAGACATTTATTGGATCATTTAACTGAAAAGGCCAGGAGTAAGATAGTCTTCAGTCTCTAGAAGATCCATGCTCCGATGCTATCATCAGGCTGCAGTTTATCTTTCCTTTTATCTGTGTATCTTGCAGTATCACTCATGATTCTGCTTTCCTCTGTGCTTTATCCACTCTCCTAAGAACGTGGCACAGGAGAGCCCTAGCCGCAGTTTCCTGGATCTCCAGGCATCTGTTCATCCTGCTTTAAGTGAACTGGAATAAACAAACGTCTCCACTGGTCGCTCCACAAAATGCCTAGATCAGCTCTGATGACCTTTGATTCATATTCATATTCTTGTACTGGAACCAAGCTCTCTGGGCAGAGTGGAAAGCAGCGCTTCCCCCCCTACCCCCGAAGGAAAAGTCAGGTGTTTGAAAATTGATCTTGGACAGCAAGACTTCAACTGTTTCCCACTGAGGGGATCCATGTACATGCTTCTTAATTTAATTAATTTTATTGTGCATTGATAGTGTATTTATCTTCACAGGAAATGCAATTTATAGCTTGAAGGGGAATCTGCGCAAACAACTAAGTAACCAGAATGACGTGTTTGGGGCCTTCTGGATCTGGCTGAGATGCGGGAAGCACACTCCACCCTGCCTCTCCCAGACCACAGCCTGAAACCCTGGGCACACACATGAAGCAGACACCCGAGGGCCCCGAAAAGAAAACAAGGGCAGGTGGATTACAGAGGAAAATCATAACTCAAGGAAAGACAAATGTAGCTATGTTTTCTCATTTTCTTTTTCCCTTCCCAAGACCTGGCTTAGACTTTATGGAAGCCTAAATTCCAAAACTGTGTGAACATATAAAGTCACAAGAACCATTTTCTGGCCAGAAAATTAAAAAGAGAAGACCTTTGGGCTGTGTGGGGGGAAAGCCCTTTCTTTTCTTTTCTCTTTTTACTTTCCTGGCCCTGGTACAAGCAGCCTCTGTCAAAGCTGCACATTTACAGCTGCGGTGGTGGCGGTGCTGCAGCAGCTGTCACACACGGACTCAAAACACCGGGAGAAAATGTGCCTCCCTGTTCAGAGGGACTAAGAAGGGGGACTTCCTTTGTCTTAAATGTGGGAGAAAAACTCTTGCTATTGATTTCCTTTCTTCCTTTTCTCTTCCCACTTTGTCCCAGAGGGAGCAAGACAGTGTAGGGAGTCCTGGTGCTATTTGGAGGGGGGGGGGGGTGTTTACAAAGAGTGCTCTTTTGTATGGCAGAGTGTGGCTTTTGGTGAACCAGGGAGAGAAGACTGCACGTGGTTTGCAAACAGGTTGGGAAGAGCATTTGAATGGCTTCGGTTTGCATGTAAAAGTAGGGGCACTGCGGTCAGTGCAGGAGATTATGAGTCTGGAAATGTGCAGGGCAGGACCTCTGGATTCACATGTGCAACCCCAGGAAGGGCTACATTTATTTATTTATTTATTTATTTATTTATTTATTTATTTATTTATTTATTTATTATTTTACCTGTCAAATACATAAGGCAGTTGTCATTTACATATGGAATCTTTTTTTTTAAGATTTTATTTATTTATTCATGACAGACACAGAGAGACAGAGAGAGAGTCAGAGACACAGGCAGAGGGAGAAGCAGGCTCCATGCAGGGAGCCCGACATGGGACTCGATGCCGGGTCCCCAGGATCATGACCTTAGCCCACGGTGGTGCTAAACCACTGAGCCACCGGGGCTACAGATGGAATCTAAAAGAACTTGAACTCACAAAGGCAGAGAAGAGAATGATGGTTAGCAGGGGCTGGGCGTAGAGGAATGGGGAGATACCAGAGGTCAGAGGAGATGAATAAGTTCTGAGGATCTAATGTACAGCATGGTGACTACAAGTTAATATACTACTGTATTGTACACTTGGAATGTGCTAACAGAGTAGATGTTAAACACTGTTTTTTTTCTTCCCACACAATATATGATACCTATGTGAGATGATGGATATGCTAATAAGCTTGATTGTGGCAATTATTTTATAAGGCATACATGTATCAAAACATCACAGTGTACATCTTAAATATATACAAGTTTATTTGTCAACTATATCTCAATAAAGCCAAAAAATGAAATGTTAAGAACTCTAAAAAACCAATAATTAGCAAGTAACCAAATTTTAAAATAAGCAAAAAGATTTTAAAAAATACTTTACTAAAGAAAATATATAGATGCCAGAAATTCACATGAAAACATTGTTAGTCATTAAAGAAATGCAAATTAAAACAACATGAGATTCCCACACACACCTTTTAGATTAGCTAAAATGAATGGAAAAAAATGAGTAAGTGTGTGATAAAAGTCAGAGTACTAACTACTGGCAAGCAGGCAGGACAGTTGGAAATTTTATAAATCACAGTAGGAATACAGACATTTTGGAAAATAGTTTGGTATGTTTTGATAAAGTCATATATGTACACACTAAGTATATGACTCAATAGTTCTGATCTTAGAGAAAATACAACTTTTGTTCACTGAAAAGCATATACATAATTATATATGTCAGTATTATTCATAACCATCACATATTGAAAATAGCTCAATATCCTGAACAGGTGAATGGACAAACACACTAGTCTACCAGTAGAATATGATACCTTTCATTTATCTTTTTAATAAAATAGTATTTTCTTTCATTTATTTATTTTCTGAAAGATTTATTTATTTAAGAAAAAAAGCACACATGTTCAGGGGGAGGGGCAGAGGGAAAGGGAAAGAGAGAACCTCAAGCAGACTCTGCTGAGCCCAGAGCCAAACCTGGGGCTTGATCTCAGGACACTGAGATTATGACCCGTGCCAAAATAAAGAGTCCCATGCTTGATGGACTGAGCCACCCAGACACCTCTATAATACCTTTCGGAAATAAAACTGAATGACTAAATGTTAAAAATATGGCTGAATTTAAAATGTATTATGCTAACAAAAGAAGCCAAGTCTACTCCCCCACCTAGGGCTTCCAAAAAGAAAATTATATGACATTTTGGAAAATGCAACTCTATGGGCACTGAAAATAGATCAGTGTTTGCCAGGAGCTGGTGGTAGTAGTAGCGGTGGGGGCTGGGGGGAAGATTTGATTACAAAGAGCAGCAATAGGTAATTTTTTCTGGTGAAGAAATTGTTCTGTATCCTTAATAGTGGTTACATGACAGTATGTATTTATCAAAATTTATACAACTGCATGCTGTAAAATTGAATATTGCTGCATATAAATTAAAAAATGAAATAAATGTGTCTTGACAATTTCTTTCCTTGCTTGTCACATCATAATCTCAGTAGATACAGAGCATAGAGGAAAAAATACTATTATACCTTTGATGGAGATTGTTCATTTACTTGGGTAATATTCAAAACATCAGTTACAGCTAAATTCTTATTAAGGAAGCTGCTTATCCCCTCCACCCCACCCCACATGCAGAACGTCTGCTTTTATCATTTTACTTAACACCTATCAATAAACTCATGATTTCAATATTTAATACTACTCAGTGACAATGTAGCAATTTTTAAGTCAAACTTCATTTGACAGCAATTTATAATACTTTTTAAACTTGTTATCAAGCAAGAATATTTTAGTTCAGTTTGCTCTTAAAATTTGGTATGCTCAATGTATGTTTTTGACTCACACTAGAAACAGGTTAATTTATTTTTCTCAGTTAGCTCCTTTAATAAATATTCTGAATCAGCAGGGAACAAGCATGCATCTTTTATAAAGTTCGCAAATAAATGAATAATGCACATCGTAGTTTGGAAATGCTTTAGTTAGAACTTTATACCTTAAATATGCGTCAGTGTTGTCTCATATTGATTCATCACAATAGACTTTATATACAAATTTTGAAATGGGATTAAAACAATGCACTAAGCTTTAATTATCAAACAGACGATTAACTTTCAAGAAGAACAATGAGGCTCTATTAAGAAAACCACTCTACTATACTCCTGTCTCAACCACCTTTTCCCAAATCTCATTTACCCTTATAATTCAAGAAAATGATGCTACAATGAGCAGACAATTTGTCTCTGAATTATAATTGCTGACAGTGTATGTAAACATGGTTTTAGGAAAATATTCACGATAAATTTGGCTCATAATTCTTTATGGTTTTTTTTTTTTAATAAACTTATTTGTCAGTCTGACGTGATAGTCCTAAATTAGGGACACCCAGGTGGCTCAGTCAGTTAAGCATCTTCCTTTGGCTCAGGTTGTGATCCCAGGGTCCTGGGATGGAGCCCTGCATGGAGCAGCGCTGGGCTCCTTGCTCAGCAGGGAGTCTGCTTCTCCTTCTCCCTCTGCCTGCAGCTCCCCCTGCTTGTGCTCTATCAAATAAATAAATAAAATCTTAAAAAAAAAAAAAGATACTCCTAAGTCAAATGCTGAAGGAATCACAGATTTCATCATGGAAAACTTGGGCCATGAAGAATCAGAAATCTGTGATGTATCTCCATGGTTTCAAAGAGAGAAATTCCTGAGAACACTGAACCGTGGGCTTTAAATTGCATTTTATTTTATAAATTTAAATACCATGTGTAATCATAAACAGACAAATTTGGGAGCAATTGTGTAGAAATAGTTTAACAAGCAAGGAAAAATAAAGTCGTATTTCGAAAGTAAGCTGGGAGCAATCTCAACACTGTCATTCACACCAGCTCGTTGATCTAGCATCGTACCAAACACCAGTCCAATTTTTAGAAAAACCACGAAATGTCTAAGCAAGTGGTAAAATTCTAATTACATTTCCTCTAAAGACTGCTTCTATGTGTGTTGCTTCATTTGAATGAGTTTCTTTTCAGCATGCATTATTGCAATGAGATTTATTAAGTTGAGAATCTTTGGCAAAGCACCAGATACAAAATTCCTCTATAGAATTAGAATTACAGTTGACCCTTGAAGAACATGACGGTTAGGGACACCAACCCCTCTGAGTATAACCGTTAACTCCCCCAAAACTTAACTACTTGACTGGAAGCCTTATCTATAACATATATATTCAAAACCCCACATATTATGTGTATGTATTATATGCTGTATTCTTATAATAAAGTAAACCAGAGAGAAGAAAATGTTATTAAGAAAATCATGAGAAAGAGAAACTGTTTATAGGACTGTCCTATATTTGTTGAAAAAAGTTCACATAAAAGTGGACCTATGTAGATCAAACTTTTGTTGTTGAGGGGAACTGTAACTTATTTACATAGAAAAAATGGGGTTTGGTATTTTCGCTTGGATTTTTATGGTTCCTTATATCCTTTTTCCTCTTTTTCCTTTCCATCTCACCCTCTCTCCATCTCTATTTATCTTTATCTCTCACATATACATGCACACACAGAGAGATATACAAATACGTATACAATCTCAACTGCCATTTGTCAAGTAAATATTCTTGGAACTTTATTTAGCTCACATGAGACTGAATTTTCTTAGAGCAAAAATTATTTCACTTAAAGAACTCACATCTACATATTTCAAATTATGTGACACATATTCATTTTGTTGATTGATATTTTTTATGTACTCCATAATTGGCCTAGAGCTCTGCTTAGGTTTGCATTCATCTTTCAAGCACGTATGGTCTAGGTTGTTTTTTCTTTTGTTTTTCTTTTTTTTTAAATTTTTATTTATTTATGATAGTCACACACACACACAGAGAGAGAGAGGCAGACACAGGCAGAGGGAGAAAGCAGGCTCCATGCACCAGGAGCCCGACGTGGGATTCAATCCCGGGTCTCCAGGATCGCGCCCTGGGCCAAAGGCAGGCGCCAAACCGCTGCGCCACCCAGGATCCCTTCTTTTGTTTTTCAATTTCACTTATATTATAGAAAAGAAAGAAGTGTATGTATCTTGCCAAAGTGAGAGTTCCTCACTCCCATCATCCCACTCTGAGGTGGTGGTTGCTGTCTGCCAGGTGTATCCAATCATATTCTTCATTTTCCTGGAAATTTGGAGTCTTGTTGGTTATTTAAATTAGAGTTGTGTTGGTTATTTACACTCAGAGTAATTTTCATTTTTTTCAGTGCTCATTGTATCACTCATGTCTGTTATTGATTATGTATCTCTACATAATGTCTCTAAAAAGAGCTCCTCTATAAATAGGGGAGACTGGGTGACTCAGTCCGTTAAGCCTTTGGTTCAGGTCATGATCTCAGGGTCCTGGGATGGAGCCCTTGTTGGCTCCCTGCTCAGAGGGGAGTCTCCGTCTCCCTCTTTCTTTGCCCCTTCATTTATTCTCTCTCTCTCTCTCTCTCAAATAAATAAAGTCTCTCAAATAAATAAATAAATAAAATCTTTTTTAAAATAATAAAAATGAAATGAGATCTAAAAATACACAAATTCCCCCACAGGAGTTATCTATCTCTAGAATATAATAAACAACATATGCTCTGAGCATGAAAATCTCCTCTGCACTGGAAATCTATTACCTACCTTCCTTTACAACATTGTCTCTTGTAGTCCCAACAGACATCTCTGGCTAACCCATACCAAACTCAGCTCCAGCTTTCCCACAACCAGTTCCACAGGTGCCTTCTGAATTCAGTTGCTGACAATTGCAATCGCTCAAGCCAAACCTTTGCAGTCAACCAGTTCCTTTTTATTTTACTCTCACACTGCACATCCATTCTTTCAGAGAATCTTATTAGTCCTCTTTCAAAACGTTTCATCCAGACACATATTGTGAACACTGCTGTATCTTGCTATAAGCCACCACCCATTTTGCCTGAGTGACTGCATGATAGCCACGTAACTAACTCCCTTCTCTGACATATAAACAATAGTGACTCTTCAAAACATGAATGAAATCATTTTACCTATGCCTGAAAACCCTATAATGCTTTCTATCTCATGCACAGGAAAGGGTCCTTACACATGCCTACAAGTTCCTACGTAATTTGTTTGTTTATTCTTTGTATTACTTTTCTGTCCCTAAGGCTGCTGTTCTCTGCCCGCCACGACTCTTTCACTGTGGTCCAACTACATTATTCTCCTTACTTTCTTAGAGTATCGTGCTTGCTACTGCCTTGGGGCCTTTCCAGTAGCTGTTCCCTCTGGCTGAGATGTTCTTTCTCCAGATATTTGCATGCAATTGACCAAATGTTATCTTTCAATGTTCTGTATCCTGACCACCTAATACAAATGATCACTTTCACCCACCCCCAATCCTGTTCCATCTTACTCTGTTTTTTTATTCCTAGTACTTAACTCCTTCTAAAATATATACTCATTACATTATTTGTTTATTGTCCGTCTCCTTTTGCTACACAGTAGGCTCCATAAGGGCAAAAATGTGTATCTTTTGGTACAGAGATGTCACAGATGATTGCTTTGTAGTAAGGAAGATGCCTGCACAGTGCCCAGCACCAGAAGATGCTAAATTACTACTTGTTAATGTAGCTGTCAGGAAGAAGACCTGCCAAAGATGCCCGTGACCTAATATCTAGAACCTGGAAATATGTCACCTTACTTGGCAAAAAGGAATTAGCAGGATGTAAACAGATTTCGGATGGCGAGATGGAGAGATTATCCTGGATTATCCAGGTGGCCAGTGTAACCAGAAAGGTCCCAAGAGAAATAAAAGAGAAATGCAAGAGTATCATAGAGAGAAAGATAATATGCAGCTGACTTTGAAAACAGAGGAAGTGGCTGTAGCCAAGAAGCTAGGAAAGATAAGAAAACAGATTCTTCCTGAGAGCCTCCAGGACGGAATGTGGCCTTCACAACACCTTAATTTTAGCCCAGTGAAAACGATTTCAGATTTCTAAGATCCCAAAGAAAAGATAATAAGTTTGTGTTGTTTCAAGCTATCAAATTTTGGTAATTGTTACAGTAGCACTAGGACACCAGTGCAGTTGAATGATTGTTTAATTTTAATTAAAATTAATTTAAAATTTCCCATTTATCTGATCTACCATATAAAAACATCATTATTTTCACATAGAAATTATACTACCTATGTGTTATTTGATATGGTCCTTGCTGTGAAGACAATAAATTGGCAAGACCTTTGAGCATTATAATAATTCTATCCTTGCAAACCAAATTATGCCATTTGGGATATAGTAGTGTATTGAGCTTAAGGTATAAAATTTGGAATTTGAAATGGAAGTAAGAACATTTCCTTAAAGAAATATAATACAATGGTACCGAGTGTTCATCTAGGGAAAACACATTACCACCCAAATATTTTTCAGTTAAACAATTGTTAACAAATGTCTTCATTTTAAATGTCTCTGATGTATTAATATTTATAAGTCACATTCTAAGCTTTATTTCAGCATGAAATTCTATTTTATTAATCATAATATGGGATTAATATTTCCTAAAATGTAGTTTGGGAAAGTTTATTTAGACTCGATTTTCTGTTCGTTAAGGGTGAACATGAAACTCAGATACAGAGAAACCATAATAGTCTCAGACTTATTTGAGCCCAAAGTCACTTCTTTGGATTCACAGTTTATTTTTGTTTCATTGGAAAAGGATTCTTTACTTTGGTTAATAAGCCCCCTAATGGTAAGGCTGAATGTGTTTGACTTTATTAACTTTATTAAAATGTTCTGAAAGAAATAACGTCACACTTTAAACCTCATTCTCTCACATTTCTATGTCCTAATTTTGTATTTATTTTTGAAATGTGTCTTTGTTGAAGGTAGATTTTATTTTATTATATTTTTTTCGAGAAAGAGCCAGAGAGGGTGGGCAGAGGGAGAAGGAAGGGAGAGAGAATCTTAAGCAGGATCCACGCCCAGTGAGAAGCCCAATGCCAGGCTCCATCTCAGGACTCTGACTTCATGACCTGAGGGAAAAAAATCAATATTCGGACACTTAACCAACTGAGCCACCCAAGCACCCCTAAATATAGATTTTAGTTAAGTCTTTTTTTTTTAATTTGTATTTATTTATGATAGTTACAGAGAGAGAGAGAAAGAGAGAGAGAGGCAGAGACATAGGCAGAGGGAGAAGCAGGCTCCATGCACCGGGAGCCTGATGTGGGATTCGATCCCGGGTCTCCAGGATGGCGCCCTGGGCCAAAGGCAGGCACTAAACCGCTGCGCCACCCAGGGTTCCCAAGTCTTTTTTTCTTTAACCATTACAAAGATATCATTCCATTTTATTTTGACTCACAAAATTTGATGAGAATTTTTGATGAGGATCTTATAAACATTCATATAGGTTCTCGGTACTTGTATTTCTTTAAAGAATGAACTTCAAAGGGGGATAGAAGTGTTTCATATATCTTGGTTGTTGTGATGGCTTCACATGTATATACATTTATCAAATTCATTGAATTACACACTTTAAATGGATTTATTTATTTGTACCTCAATAATGTTGATTAAAAACTGCAATGAATTACATGGCTAACAACTGACTTACATCACACACACAAAAAAACATATGATTTTATGTGTTTCAGATCTCAGGAGCTATTGACTCAGGAGTGAGAATATAAAGAGCAGTGTATGGTGACAAATAATGTTTATCATCTGCACTGAGAGCAGGGAGATGTTGAACTGCATCAAGTAGAAAGAAGGAAAGTTTCACCTCAAAAGAAGGTAAAACTCACACCCTAGTTTCAACAATTTCGTCATCAATCTACTTGTTACATTGAAGAAAAAACTATGTCTCCTTTCTTTTATCGTGCCAACATATGTAGTATTTGAAATGCAAATGCTATAAAAAGTTGGTATAAGTAAATGAAATCTACTCTTCCTGGGTTTTGTGATATCAACCACTTTGATAGCCTTTTCTTCTTTCTATTATTAAATGTTTTGATTTTACAGAGTCTGCTCCCATCTCTCCTTATCACTACACATTCCCTAAAGTTATCCTACCCATTACCTAGGATGATTCAATCACATTATATATAGATGAATTTCAAATCAAACCTGTACATCTGAGTGCTTACTAGATAACTGGTCTATTTCTAACATAGACATTGCAAGATACTCCAAATATGACTCTATTTTCCAACTTTCACTCCTGTTTCCTATCTCAATGAATTGCAACAATCATCTCTTTGTTTCTAAGTTAGCACTTACTTTTCTTCCTCATACTATGAAATTGCAAAATCATAATTTTCTGTGGTTATTTTCTTCTAAACAACTCTTAAAACCATGAATGGCTCTTCCCTCCGACTCCACCAACACTACTAAATTTGGCCACAATCATTGGAAACTTGCTTCAACTTTTTACAATGGCTTTTGTGTCTCTATTTAGTCCATTGTCCAAGCTACAGTTAGAGTAATTACCTAAAGTTTAAATCTGTATTTGACTCTTCCCTGACTTGAGTGATAGGGAGAGAGAGAGAGAGAAAGAGAGAATATGCTGTGCTTGGGAAAATAGAGACATTCATTATGGCATATACATAAATATCTTTTGAAGCTAAATCCTTTTCGTTGAACCTTCATTTTTGTATGTTTATTTGTTTTGTGATCATTACTTTTTCTTTACCTATGACAGTAATATATGTAAAATATGGAAACTTTGGAGAATTTATACTAGTCAAATATAACAATCAATACTAATGCTGTTATGTAGGTATCTAAACGGGAAATATTTGCATGCATTTCTTTTCTGCATGTAAATAAAACATATGGGTCAAGTTATAGAATGTAATCAACATTTCTCTTTTTTCTTTCTCGTTCCTTCTTTCTTCTACACTTTAAAAATATATATAAATATGATTACATAAATTGAGTTCATACTGTGTGTTAAGGAATCTTCTATCTGGTTATATAAATCTTGTGCCATCGGGCAAGTATCAACTTTCCTATAACAATTGAGCAATTAATTTTATTCCATTGGCATTTTGTTTGCCATTTTAGATAGATTCATTTTAGTCACTTTAGAATAGATTTAGATAAGGTTATTATCTCAATAACCTTATTTCAATGCCATAGCAATTCATTTGGCAAATAAACACAGACAAGTTTGTGACATGTTTCCTTTTGTTATTTTGTCTTTAATGTGAAAATGTTTTTAAAATGAAATGTTTTTCCTTAGATCATAGATTTGAAGGGCTTGGGTGGTAAGGTTTACATCATTATATTTTTTATAATGTCAAATCCATGATTTTTACTTATTAAGCATTTGATAAACATATTCTAATTAGCAGAAAATAATTTATTTCTCTTGGCATGATCCTTCCAATTCATTTTACAAAACAATTCATCTCATAAAACATTGATGAGATCACAGAAATGAATTAGGTATGATTAATGAATGTATTTCTATTTCTTAAAATAGGTGTTATTTTAGTAACCTATAAAGCTGATTCTGTTCTAGTGTGGATGAAAAGATAAAAGTCATTTTTAGATACAAATATATTTTTAAATAAAAGACTCATTTTCAATATTTCAGTATGGGATAGACAGACATTAATTCCTCTTTCTCTCTTTCTCTCTCTCACTCATATACACACAGACACTTATGGTAGCTCTTTAAACTTACTGCCCACACAACACCTGCCATTTCAATATGTATTCGGCAGTGCACAGAATTATTTAGTCATGGTTTCTTGAAAATGTTATACAGTGCAGTCATTTATTAGAAATTGTAATTTGTCTTTGCTGCTCCATAGACCTGCACTGAAAATGGATAGATTAACCTAAATATAGCTTCCTTCATTTTTCAGTTTGTCTAATAATTCATTTTTCTATTGAAGTGTGTATCAATCTACTATGTGATTATTAAATGGCTTCTTCAAATTACTAATCATAGACATACTGATTTACTAAAAAGCTTTTGAGAAATTAAAAATGTTAAAACCAAATATAGTCTTTAAAAATGTCTCTTTACTATGTAGTTCCAGGACCACATACTGTGATTTTTAGAGGAAAAAAAAGGGGGGGAAATGGAAGCAAAAGAAGAATTTCAGGATAAATTTTAGCAAGAAAATACTTCTGGTGTATTCATTTAAATTTGGATTTATTTTTCTTTCAAAACTTTGTGTTATAACATTTGTGTAACATTTGTGTTATAAATGTGATATATAAGTTATCATAGCACACATTTGTAGCTTAAAACAACACTTTTTAAAAAAATTAAGGTATCGTTGACATACAATGTTCTATTAGTTTCAGGCGTACGACATAGCGATTCAACAAACCTATACTTTATGCTGTGCTCACCACAAGTGTAGCTCCCATCTGTGATCACACCCTTTTAGGAACCACTGACTGTATTCCCCGTGTGTGTACCTTTTATCCTCCTGACTTATTCATTCCCTTACTGGGAACCTGTAGCTCCCAGTCTTTCTTCCCCATTTTGCCCATCACCTGCCTCCTCCCCTCTGGCAACCATCAGTTTGTTCTATTAATGAGTCTCTTTCTGCTTTTTAAAATAATACAAATTCATTGTCTTAAAATCCTGAAGGTCACAAGTCTGAAAAGGGTCTTACCAGGCTAAAATTAAGGGGTTGGCAGGGCCATCTTCCTTTTTAGAAGTTACTAGGTAAGCAAGTATTCTCACATTTTTCAGCTTATAGAGACTGCCCTCATGTCTCTGTGATCCACTTTCATCTTTAAACCAGCAGTGGCTGATTCTGTCTTTCTTATACTGTATCTTGTTGCATCTACAGTAATAAACTTCAAACCTCTATTGCGACTGTTGCTCATGATCACATGCTGTAGATCTGAATGTTGATGAAATATGCTTGATTCTTTTGTGAAAGCTCTAATTGGCCTATGTAGAGCATAAACATAATCTAGAAGGCAAGGATAGTATAATGTTTTAAATAACTCCTGATGAACTATGCTTTGTGACAGTGCATGGTAATGATACAGGTAATACTATTATTGCCTGGAGTCCAAGTTACCTATCAAGAAGAACAGGATTTTAAATCTATTAATTTATTGCCTTATAGCCCAATAACATTTTCATTAAAATTGTGACAGCAAATCTTTTTTTAACAAAAAAGATTTGAATATGAACATGTGCACCAATGCACAAAATGCTGCTGATAATTTAGTAGACTCACGAATCTCCTAAAGTAAATGCATAGCTGCTCTAGGAGTCTAGAAAGCTCAGTTGAGAACCCTGGGGTTAGGATGAGCAATACAGCAGCATGGGGTACTTCAGACTGAAGAGGAAGCTAGGATCCCTCCAGGTCGGGACTATGCGGTGGGCAGGGCAATGCCCGGGGGTCAGCTAATGCCTGGATGAGGAGCACAGGCTCTCTTCAGTTTCAGGCAAGACCTGGAGGTTGGAAAAGGAGGGAGACTCAGGAAAAGAGCCACAGAACTTGGTTAAATGCATGAAAAAGAAATAAATCAGGCAGGACTGAAGCCAAGCTAAGAATTTACATGACAAAAGCCAAAAGCCAATGAGAAATATTCCATTTTCAGGGAGCAGACCTGGCAAGAAGCAGCCAAGAAGAAATCAGTTCTCCCTCCATGACCTCAGCCCATAAACGGTGCCTGTCAGTCAATGTCAGCAGTGAAGAGGTGGATGCCATGGGGGGATCTGGAACTGGTGCAGCCTAATAATAATAGCGCTGGAGTCCAATAATGGGAGAGATGTGCTTGTGTTCGTCGGCATTTTTAAATTTTCCGGTTATTTTACTTTTTAAAATCTTTATGCGCAAAACCAATACATTAGAAATTAAGAATAAAAAATTTTTTTTCTCTTACCACAGATAGCTTGAGGAATGCCCATCTAAAAGCAAGTGAACAACCTTAGGCACCCAGGCACCTAAAAGTCAAGGCATAAGGCATACTTTCTCTGTTAAAATTTAACATGGGAGATTATCAGAAAGATAAGAATCTAGTAACTTCTTTTTTATTTAAGATTTTATTTATTTATTCATGAGAGACACAGAGAGGGAGGCAGAGACACAGGCAGAGGGAGAGGCAGGCTCCCTGCTGGATCCCAGCACCCCAGGATCACGCCCTGGGCCAAAGGCAGACGCTCCAGTACCCCAAACCTAGTGACTTCTGAATCAGGTACAGGACAGAATGAATACATTTAAAAATCCTCTGCCATTCAGGCCAAGTGGCTTATTGACGCTCCATATGATTCATTCCGAGAACCAAGTTGCCTGCCTACAATACATGGTCATTAGAAACAACTTGGAAAACTAGCAATTATGGAGCATAAATTGATAGAAAATTATCTTCTCCCCTTTTCATGCTTGACAATTTACCTCAAGTATAAAAACGTTCCATTTCCTCCAGTAGAGTTCACAAATATTTTGCAAACAGAAGATAATTTTGCCTGACAAAATATAGATATATTTTTCCAATCTCAATTCCTATGAATTCACAAAACAAATAGAGTTGCCAATTCATAGAAAATTGGATATTGTTTCAATATATTTAGCTTTGTTTCTCTTATTTTTGAATATTATCAAACTTGAAATTTTTAAATATTTCTATTAATAAGTGAGATCATCAAATTGTTTTCTCTCAAATAAACACATGATTTTAATTTTAATTTTATTATCAGAATTCTTTTAGGCGGCACATATTCTCTAAAGATATTATGGAAGTTTATTTAGAAGTTCTTAAAAGGCTGAGATCATGTGCAATGGAATAATTGGGTTAAACTATAATCCTCTTTCAGTTTTGAGTTTCAAATGGTATGCTAATTATAACTCTTTAAATATATTATTATGGAATTATAATAATTTGACAAGAAATGATGCTTAAGTGACTTTTTCAGCTGAAAATATAAGATGCATTTAATGTGCATATGAATGATCAATTCACAAAGTTGACTGAAGCTACATGTATTGAAGACCATTTCTTTAAATGAGCACTGTTAACTCAATGCTTGAAAATCATGCACACACTTTAAAATAATAATTAGATATTCAAAATTTTAAAACATTTTATTAGGTATTAAGATTCCTCCTGGTTTTTACCCTACCAAACATCATCTATGAATGGAATCCAGAATAATGGATAAAACCTGAATATAGGCCAAAATAAAATTGACAGACTGAATGTCTAATCAAAAGAAAAATGAACATTAATTTAGAAAGTTTTCTATTTCAGGTTCTTGCCATTAACTGTCTGCATGATCTTAGGAACTTTGAGTCTTCATTCCTCCAACCTTAATTGAGGGTTGTTAAATCAGATAAATTTTAGTTTCAGCTCTAAGGTTATACTCAGCCAACAGTAGTACCATATTTGTGACTGTAAGATTTTCAAATGGTGCCACATTTTCAAGAATTTATTGATCCCTGATTAAGTTTATAGTATTTTTTTTTTCTCTTCAGCATGCCAGGCAATTTTGTGAAAAGTGTGGGCTTAGCAATTTAGTACCAATGAAAGACAATTATAAAAGAAAAAAATTACTCTGAAACCTCACCTTTCTGTTTTATATCCAAGATAAATAAAGGAATCATTATATTTAGAACATTATATCATTGTTTGATTCAATTGTTCTCAACTATTCTTATTGTAAACTAGTATATTTACATGTTGTCATGGAATTGTAAAAATTTAATATTGAAAAAGACCTGACAATTTCATTCACTTATGCTTTTACATCGCTCCTAATTTATCCTAAATTTAGAATAGCTCTGTGAACAACTTGCTGTCTGATTGAAGACTATCTTTCCAAAGTATAGTGGATTTTCTCCTCTTATTTCTACAAATGATTCCTTATGTAAAATACTCTTATATCATTTCAATTGGATTAGTTCTACAATTGACTAAAAATTACTTTAATTTTTGGTAGAAATGTTTCCATTGAAAACAACTCACAGAAATGCACACAAACTTGAGAATTATTTGATGCCATCTCTATAGGGTGCTTTTGTGGGGTATCCACTTTTTTCAGTTGACTTTCAACATATTTTCATTATCAGGATTACCCTGTTGAAGCATCCAGAAACCTGTTACTTCTCTTTGAAATATATATAAAAAAGACTAGAAGTGAAGTTAATTTGTTAATTTAGTTTACATATACAAATATAAATCAGTATATTTACCACATGTTTATAAACATGATCATTAGAATTTGAATTTTTCCTAATTAACTGTAAGACAAGCTATTAATCTTTATTTTTAAAGAATTTATACAGTGGGGGGAGTTTGGAACCATTTTTGTGACTAATATCTTGTATTCATTCAAGGGATTTATACTGACAAATATTTCAGACTAGAAGAATGCACTGTAATAACATTCATAACTTGAAAAAATATTTAAATACAGTATTATCTCATAGTTTCTAAAATAAAAAAATTAGATTCCACTTAACGGGTAGTTATTGCCTTGTTTTTAAGAAATGCAGCTACACACAACACTTAATATGACCTTCACTTTTCCACATTCTCCACACATGTATTTAGGCACAGGCAAATAAATTCAATCAATCTGGTACAAAGTATAGTTTGCCACTCTTTGAGAAGCAAGTCAATATGCTATTCCATATGGAAGCTTTTATTTGAGGGAGCTATTTTCTTCAATGCCTATCATTATTTTATTTTTTTCTTCAACTCCTCCTACTTCATTTTAGTATTTTAAAGAGTTTTCCTCAATCTTTTAGTCTTCTGCATATCCAAAACTAGTGCATATCCTGCTTAACGTAATATGTGAATTTTTAAAACAAGAAAGGTACAGTAAAGTCTCCCAGTATGATTCTGTGTTTTAATCAGATTTGTATCCTTCAAGAACCCAACGTTTTCTGGAATATTTTCCCTTACCCAACACTTACAACTTCATTTGAATATATCACGTGAAGCAACACAAGCATAAGTCTTGAATGAATGTAATGCCTCTTCTCTGCCTTTTCCCCTACAATTTATCAATTGACTGTCACTCTTTGATATAGCTTGAAAATGATCAATAACGCAAAAGAAGTTGTGTTGCCACTATAGGAAGGAAAGTGCAACATAAATATTCTGCAACATGAAGACTTTAAACCCAACTTAGTCCATGACCTGAAGTCACTGTCCTCTTGCAGCTGCTTTCAGATATCTCAAGAGACCTATGTGGAAAGTGGGATGACAGAGCTGGGGACCTGAACTATAAATAATTAGAATACAACAGAAGTGTGAGTAAAATTCCTCAATGTAATTATTAACTGTTAAATAGAAAACAGCACCTGATGCCTACCCTTCTCACAGCCCAATCCTCCCGACTCTGTACCATTCCCATCTCTGGCAGTGCCAGATGCGGCTTTAGTTCAAGTGCCCTCATGTTCTCTGTCTTGTGAATGATTTAAAGGACTATGGAAAAGACTCTAAAGTAATATCTGAAATTAACTTACATTGGTTTGGGATGAAGAAATTCTGAAAACTTACAAAAAAGTTCTAATCTTCATGTCTTTTTCTGGTACATATCAATTTTTCTCAAATGACACTAGCATTTTCAAAGTCTCCAATAGAATATATGCTATGTAATAGAACACTGTATCTCCATAAACTAAAAATGGCCCAGAAATGTGATCATTAAATATATAAATGAATTTTAATTGTGTAATTTGAAAATTCCCATAGCTACATATTTTAACTTCTTTGGTTAAGCTAGGCTAAATAATGGTAAATTACATGACAATAACAATTTACAGAAAGTGCTTCTCTATATTCTGTCTATTCACTTTATTTAGTGCTCATAATATTTCTCTGTGGGCTCTGTTATCAGTATAATCTAAGGAATTAGCTAATAATCAGAAATTTAAGTATGTTTTGAAGATCAAATAACCAAGAAAAATTAGTACTAAAATAAAAGTTTAAGTATTTTGGTACCAAAACCAGTGATTTTCCACTTCACTTTCCTTCTGGACCACTGTGGTATCTGCTATCAGGATAAACAAAAATATAGACAGTCCCAACACCTATTTCAGGCCCTTCTCATGGAAAAGAAACATGATAAGGAAGGAAAAAATCAAGAACAACAACAAAACTTATCGTTGTTTATTCCTATTATGAATCATATACTTTGCTCTGCTCTTTACACAGACAACAGAATTTCCAGAGTTCCTACATGATAAGTCTACAACTACTTTGTATGATTCACAGTGCTGAGCCTGCTCTAGATTGGAGAATTGCAAGTTAATTAATAATCTGCCTAAATGAAGTTAAAAGACACTTATGGAAGAAGAGTAAATAAGCCAGAGGTCCAACGAGCAGAAGTAAATGAATTACTATATTATGAATTACATGTAAAGCATTTTAGAGTAACATTGGCTATAGACAGATAACAAGAGAATCAAATCTAACTTGAGAATAGTTCTCTTTACAAAATATCTATATTTTAACAATAATCAGATATGAGAGGCACAGGAGATCATTTTAGTAACAATAATCATGTTTTGTAGAACTTATAAAATTTGGTTTATAGAGTGAGAATTATATTTTTATAAATAGCTCTATATCTTAGCTTATTACATATGCTAATCTGATTAGGAGATATGATGAGCAAAAGATGAAAAAAATATAGTCATTTTCTTCCTCACCCACCAGAGTATAGCTACCTGGCTTTCCTTCTGTTCCTCCAATAGCCAACGTTGTTTAAATTCGATATTTTCAGTTTACTCTGACCTCAAGAAGGCTCTTTCTACTTACACATTCTCTCTGATAAGCAAATTGGCCTATGATTTACATTTTTCAAATGCTGAGATATGTTTAACATATCTCAAATTTCACAATCTCCTCTTTATTGCCTTCCACCAAAGCCTCTAGTGATTTTGAGAATACCCTTAGGTTTAAACGTTCCCAGACTCAGAATCTGGAAAATTTAGAAAATACATTGACATTAATAAAAAGAAGACACAAAATAGCAAAACTTATGAAATATAAGTAAAGTAATGTTTGGAGGAAAATTTAAAGCAGTAAATCTCTATAATAAAAGAGAAGATTTATAATCAGTAGCCTAAACTTCCACTTAAGAGACTAAAAACATAAGAGCAAACTAAGCCTAAAATAAGAAAAAGGCAAAATAAATAAACATTAGATTGAAAAACTAATAAAATAGAGAATAGAAAAACAATAGAGAAAATCAATGAAACCAAAAGTTCTTTGAAAAAAAATCAACAGAGTATATAAACATTTAGTTATATTGAGGAAAAAAGAGAGGAAAATGAAAATTGTGAGCATCAGAAAGGAAATAGAGGTATTGTATTACAGGAATTAGTATACTAATATATACTAATATATATATATATGTATATACTATGTACAACTTCATGCTGATAAGGTCATATACTCATACAGTGAACTATTATTGCTCCATCACAAAAACAAATGAAGTACAAACACATGCCATAACATGATGAGCTTGAAAATATAGTGTCAAGAAAATGTGTCACAAAAGATCACACATAACCCCACCTATATAGAAGTCCTGAATAGGCGAATCTTTAAAGACAGAAATTATATTACAGGTTTTCTAGGATTTGGGGATACGGAAGTAATAACTAAAGGGTATGGACTCTCATTTCAAGGTAACAAATATTCTCTAAAACTGATTATAGTGATGATTGCACAACTTTGTGAATATAACCAAAATTATATGGAATGTGAACTATATTTCAATAAAACTGTTATATAAATAGGAATATATATATAAATATCGAATTTAAACAACGTTGGCTATTGGAGGAACAGAAGGAAAGCTAGGTGGCTATACTCTGGTGGGTGAGGAAGAAAAAAAAATATATATGGAGAGAGAGATCTTTATCTATTTATTGCTCGATTTACTTATCTATCAATCATCTATGACTTTCAGGACCAATGTAGTAGTCAATACGCCCATGCCTTTGACACCCAACTGTTTTCAGAGCCAGGGCAGTCTAGCTGACAAATTAGGATGCTTTCAGTGGCCACAGAACAGGTAAAACCCATATTTGTCCAAATTCTAGCTGATTACAAAGGCTATTTGATGAGAGTTGGATCTAAGATAATAACAGACAAGAGTCCAATAGAAAAGAAAATTCAGAAAGGTGATGAGAACAGGAAAGGCATGAAATATATCCAAGACCTTAAATCAGTTTTGAGCCTACAAAGAGCAGTCACCTTCCCTCTAAAAAAACAGATGTGTACAGGATGTCACACTGGGAGATGGAATCATCCAGGTCAGGGTGTATGGTAAACATAACAACAACAACTTCACTTCCCTAATTGACTTCAGAGTTTCAGGATAAACATGTCCCAAATCTCTATCTACATTTTTGTGGCTACAACTCTGACACTTGTTTGCATAACTTGTGACACTTTGGTACTACCAAAGGGAAACCAAATTGAATTTTCCATGTTTCTCTAGCTTGTGTTTGAAAGAAGTTAATAGTGACTTACCCAATTACTTCTAAAACCCAAATTAACTGCCAATACTGACTAAACTTCATCTCCAATAAGTTCAGGCAATGGGGGGCAGGTGGGGCTTAAAATATGGATATCATCAGAGCACTCAGAGCAAATGGACTTCACTGGAAGAAACCTCTATGAAAACATTGTGGATTTTTTTTTCATAAATGATGTAAAAGCAGACTTTCATGATACAAAATAAATTATTAAAACATGCCGGTAATAGAAAAGAAATGCAAAACAGAGTTGTCAGTACTGTGGAGGCGACAAATAGCATAGTGAGAACTTCGGGGAAGCATATTAGTTATTTAGAAAGCTTCCTGAATAAAGTATTTCAAAACTAGGAACAGAAAGGACGTGAAAGGACATAAATTAGGAAATAAAACATAAATAACACGAGAAAGTTGATGTATCCGATATGAGCGGAATGCGCGTTCCAGAGATACAGACCGCAGCTGGAGTCGGATTACAGGATTTATGCAGAAACATTGAGGGAGATTTGTTTTCTGCTCCAAAGAGGGACCAGCAGCGTTGCCGCCACCAGTGTTGATGGTGCTTCAGGGCTTACTCATGGGCTCCCTCCAGGGACCACCGCTGCTCTTGCAGGCCTTAACACCCTGTAGCATATTAAAGATTTGTTTCTTTGAGGGAGACAAACCCTAAGAGACTCTAATCTATAGGAAACAAACTGAGGGGCGCTACTGGGTGATGGGCATTAAGGAGGGCACGTGATGTAATGAGCACTGGGTGTTATATAAGACTCATGAATCAGTGACTTCCACTCCGAAACCAATAATACATTATATGTTCATCAATTGAATTTAAATAAAAATTTTAAAAATAAAATGTGAAGATTTATTTATTTGAGAGAGAGAGAGAGCACGTGAGCAGCAGCAGGGGGAGACAGAGAGGGGAAGCAGACTCCCCACTGAGTGTGGAACCCATCGCAGGATTTGGTCCCATGACTGACCCTGGGATCAGGACCTGAGCTGAAACCACGTCAGAGGCTTAACCAACTAGCCAGCCAGGTGGCCCAGCCTGCAACATTTTACTTCCGCAGCCCTCGTTGATACTAACACTGATGCCTGCTACAAAAGCAGGATGGTAGCTGTGGAATTAGGAGGATAAAACTGTGAACCTTATACTATTCTATTTTAGTGATGCATTTAATGTCTTAAAACAATATTGTTCACAGTCCAATGTTTTATAGATTTCAGTTTTTTTTTACTTATGGTTCCTCATATAGATATAGGCTGGATAAGGAGAAAAATAGAATTAGTAATCACTGTTCCTGTCTATAACTTTATTGTTGTTGTTTTTATAGGGTTGCATCTATAGAGTCCAGGTCTTTCTCACCTTAGAATTAATTTTCTTTCAGAAGGCACCTCCTTCTACGTGCAAATAGACTCTTGCCTGCCTAACTTACCCAATAGATAGTTTTTAACATATATATAGTTTTTAACATAAGTCTAAAACTCTCCTACACCCATCATTTTCTCAGGATGAGCTTCCAGAAGTAAAAATATTTTGGTTCTGATAGAATAATAATGAAGGCAGCAAAAACAAAATAAGTTCTTAGTGTTCTGAATCCTAAGGATGTTCACATAATAATACTTATTTTATCAAACAAATTATTAATATATAGTCTATATTGTCTTCAAAAAGCCAATAGAAGACTTCATAAATTTCTAAAGAAATTCATAACACAGAGTATACTTAAAGATTGTACCTAGAATTATTTTGCTTAATTAATCATTTCTCAGTTTGAAAATATGGTCAGATGTGGGGTTTTTTTTTTAGAAACAGCATTGTGACATATTTCCTGCTTAATTGCATGTGGTATCTAATTGGGTTTTCATGTGTGACTTTTTAAAATCATAATATCTACTATTTAAATAGTTGTTCTGACATTCCTTCAAGCATTTTTATTTAGTAGTTCAAATAATGATTAGTTGCAATCCGTATAAGGAACAGAAAAAGTCCTAGAAAATCTAAGATTAAATTATGCAGTTGATTCATGATTGTTGTTTTGTTTGTCACACAAGTCTCTACAAGCTTATTTACTCAGAAAGGGCCACACACCATCCTCCCCCATTTGGTTTTTTTCACTTCTTTATCTGATTACACATAATGCTCTTTCTCCCCCTGAGGACCCCCTGAGGACTTCAAAGACACTCCCCCACAACACAAAGTATCACCTCATCCACAGAGCGTTTCTGATACAACTGGATGTCCACATCCATTAGTGATCGTACTTGGAAAACATCGTCATCTAACACAGAGCTTTTCCATAGGCCTATATGGGTGATAAATTCAGGAGGGAAATACAATGTAATTGCTTGGGAATTTCAGAGTGGTTGCTAATTTCTTCATGTGGTAGCACGTTCCACTTCAAAACCTGTTATCAAAATGTTTATTACTTCAACTTTGAGGGGAACAAAAAAATACCAAATAACTCTCAAACTACAGATGCTTTATTTACCAATAAAAGGCCAGTAGACAAAATCTTAATGATTTCAAATATCTTTCAAGATTCATAGCCTTCGACCTTTAGACCAAACACTGAATGCTGAAAAACTCATTATTAGCCCTTATATTAGCCTTTAACAAGGATGGCAAAATTCTTTCAATGTGCAGGAAATAGGAAAGGTAAGTTTCAGTCAGTCATGAGATAGGGTGTTTTTATGTCTACCTAAAGTCTGATAGAACAAGAGCACAAATGGATGGATATTCATTTAAGAGAAGATAGTTATTTCACCCTTGGTTCTTACTGTTGATGGCAAACAAGTCTTACAAATCTAATTTCCTAAGAGTATGAACTGCTTGTCGTGTAAATTGGAAATAAAACATTTTTGCTATTACTTTCTATATGAGAGATGTTTTCCTATTATCTGAGATCTATCTATTCCCTGAAAGAGAAAATGAAAGCTCTTACTCTTGATTCCAGTCACAGGCAGGCTGGGCCACATGTGGCCCTAACTAGAAAAGAGATTACAGAAACAAAGATTTCACTCTAGGTTCTCTAGAGCCTGTGCTTACTGGCACTGTATCTGTATAACGATCTACATAAACTTATGAATTCATCACCAGTTTGCCTGTTTTTGTCTTGTGTCAGCATACTCTGGGCTCTCAGATTTTGTTGTTTACCGCTGATAGCTCTCTATCTCTATATATCTCTCATTTATTTTTTATCTCTCTCTCAGAATTTTTCCTAAATCTTGGTTTTCAGATTTTTATTAATTCCCTAGAGCAGCTTGAAACCAAATCTGCCAATCTCGAGGTAGGACATTCTCTGGCCCATGCATGATGCACTTGGCCATTCCTTTAGTATTTGCTCAGCATGTCAGAATTTTCACGACGCTATGGGTTGATTTCTAGACATTGCTGATATAATTCAATGTAAACTGTGACCATATACATTATGGTGCTTTGTTTATTGTGCTGGATCTGTATTTCTATATTCCAATTTATTCATACATTGTCACCATGGTAGTAAAGAAAAAAAACTACAGAGGTGAAAAAAATAATTTATGCCATAAGGAGCTTAGAGTGTAGAGTGGACAAAAGATATATGCAACAATATTACAGTGTGAAATGTTGCACTGTAGCCCCTATGGTCTACCTAGGAAAAAATCCTAAACACAAGTTTACTGATACAATGATAAAAATTCAAACATTTATGACTACAAAAGTTGCAGAAAATCTTAATGGACAATGGAATTACAAACAATGGGAAAGTAAGGGTTTATTGGCATAATTTGTTAGATTGATATATCCTTTTATTATCTTCATCACTAGAAGTTGTATTCTTAGTATGATCTATCTAGACTTTGAATTATTTTGTTGCTTCTTATATTGAAACTGTCTTTCTGTCTGGCTTTGTGTCTTTGCCTCAACCTTCTCTCAGAGACCGATATGCACTTCCTTCATATTCACTTTAAAAAAAAAGATTTTGCAATTTTTAAAAGTAATCTCTACACGCAACATGAGGTTCAAACCCACAACCCCAAGATCAAGAGTCACATGCTTAACCTACTGACCCAGCCAGCTGCCCTATCCTTGTATTTACTCTTGATTCATCTTCTCTAAGAGCACTTATATATAGGATAAGGTATCATTTTCCAAAATAAAATTTAAAAATACTAAGGTATAAATGTCTTCTCATAGTACTTATAATTAAACCTATAATTAATAACTTGCATACACTATCTAAAAGTACCACTAAAATGATTTTCGATAGAATAACAGAAGTGTATAATTAATAGATTATAGGTGACAATTTCATTGATGCCTTATAAGTTAAAAACAGAATATGAAAGAAAAATATTTTGTTGCATGATCTGATAGATTAAAAATGCTGAATTTGGGGCACCAGGGCGGCTCAGCAGTTGAGCGTCTACCTTCAGCTCAGGGCATGTTCCCGGGGTCCTGGGATCAAGTCCCACGTCGGGCTCTCTGCAGGGAGCCTGCTTATCCTTCTGCCTCTGTCTCTGCCTCTCTGTCTCGTGTCCCTCATGAATAAATAAATAAAATCTTAGAAACAACAACAAACAAACAAAAAAACATTGAATTTACTTCTCATATATTTAGGGTTTATGTTGACGTGGCTCAGCATTTATGTGTAAGTGGTAATATCAATTTAGAACATCTCATATGCTATGTGCAAAATAATGGTTTCATCTTTTCTTATTCTTTCCTCTGATGAGGAAAGGCAGGGTTTGGAAGGCAATAAGGATAAAATCCACCATTAAAATCTCCTCCTTCAGGAAAATAAGAAAAGGAAAAGATAAGATAAGAGGTTGTACTTCAAATAAAACTAACCTTTACTTTTATCATAAGTCATTTTGAAAATTTCTTATGTAATAACTATTTAGATTTTTTAGATTTCTTCAACTTTGAATAGAGATCCACCTTTTGTAATTTGTTATGCAAATCTTGTGAAGATCAACAATTCTTCTCACAATCAAAATTCAAAGGTCAATTTTCATTTTGATTTCTTTGTGTGTTCCACATTAAGGACACTGCTGATTGGGGCTGCTGGAGACTGTCCTTCTTGGTTTCTATGGTGATGTTGTACCTATCTATCTATCATTTATCTATCATTTTACCAACATCTTTGAACATTGTTTTATCTCGTTCATGAATTAATGTAGACCGAATCTATAGAGCCCCTCATGTCTAGCAAGCTTAGCTTCTACTTCTTTTCTGGCAATGTATTTATCTATAAGCCCTATCTCAAATGGTAGTAAAGATTTCACTACTTTCCTAGCTTTATTTCCTGGAATTCCACAGGGTTTGGAAATGTTGCTATAATAGCAGTTACAGGGCAGTTATTAATGTAATGCTGTATTCTATCTTTTTATCTCTAGGACATAATACAGTATCTGTCACATAAAAACGTTTGTTGAAGGGTTAATGGTCAGATTGATGAATCAACTAGCTAACTTAGCTCTGTGACCCATATGACCTCCTCCACAGGCTCTGTTAACTTCTGACTTTCAGATACTGGGAGAGAGGTGATGATCAGGTTATTTATTCTACTAACATCCCTCACTCTAGTTTTCTTCTACCAGGGTTGCTAGGATTTGAAGGAGACCCTTACTGAAGACAAAGCCTCTGTCATGTGGTCATTTCCATATAGCTGGGGTGAAAGATTATAGGCCATCTGTATTGCTAATTGGCCTTACCCAAAGGGAAAGTAAACTTCCCTATATCTTTAACAGCTGGCAATATTACAACTTAGAGCAAGGCACCCACTGAAGTTAGGCTCTTACCCTCACACAGAGATTAGAGATAGAGATGCTATCTTCCTTAATGATTACTTTTGAAGGGATGGCTCTCAGGTCCTTGAGAAAGAAAGTCCTAGGATATAAAACTGATAAGAAGCTTTATAAAAGATTTACACCTCAAAGGGGCAGAGAAAGAATTTGCAGTTACATTTTTTTTTTTTTTAAGTAAGTGCTCTAACAAAAGGGAAGCAATAGACCTCTGCGGTTAGGCCTGTAAGGTTCTATAAAGATCTATGTGATCGAGAGGTCAGGGCTTAGAGGCAGGAATAAGCCTGTTTAAAGTTTGCTCAAGCAGAGGGAAATTTTAAGGCCATCTTGCTGAGCTTAATTTAAAAGGAAAGTACAAAGGACTCTGTAGAGAGGATGGCTCACACAAATGTCATGTACAAGCAAATAAAAGAAGCACAGTAAGTCTGAAGCGTCATAATATGAGCAAGTATTTGGAGTTAAGTCCATAGCAGTTAGAACATGAAGAGTCTTACAAGTAAATTGAAAGATAATCTGCTGCAGCAATTAAAACATGATTTAAAAACTAAGGAAAGGGGGATCCCTGGGTGGCACAGCGGTTTGGCGCCTGCCTTTGGCCCAGGGCGCGATCCTGGAGACCCGGGATCGAATCCCATGTCAGGCTTCCGGTGCATGGAGCCTGCTTCTCCCTCTGCCTGTGTCTCTGCGCCTCTCTCTCTCTCTCTGTGACTATCATAAATAAATAAAAATTAAAAAAAAATGATGAAGAAAGGAGCCAGACATAAAGACTTGAGGAAACAGTGAATTGCAGTTGAAATATAAAAGCAAGGCATTCTATAGAACTTTCAAGAAGTCTGGCAGTAAAAGGAAAGGATAAAA
This sequence comes from Canis lupus dingo, assembly GCF_003254725.2. Taxonomy (NCBI): domain Eukaryota; kingdom Metazoa; phylum Chordata; class Mammalia; order Carnivora; family Canidae; genus Canis; species Canis lupus. Next base: position 1,749,488 of record NC_064278.1, read on the forward strand.
CATTGTGATTCTTCATATTGTATAAAGTTTTTAAGAAATATTTTTGTACTGATATATATTAGGATAACCTCACAAGTTTGGCTGTTGGGTGATTTTTTCTTTGTTCAATCTACCTGGTTGATCGAAAATTTACTTGGTGGACAAAAGGGAACTTTTCATCAGAAATATGTCCACTTCACATGGGTTTACTCCATGCTAATCTCCATCTGTCTGGACTAAAGCGTCTCCAGATGTGCATTTGTTCTACGTCCTGATACTTGGTCTGCTTTAAACGAGTGGCTTTACTGGCTGGATTTTTAACATTTGTTCAGAAATTTTTTAATCAATTGGGAACTTCTCAATCAACATCATAACTCAATCTTATCCAGAGGCAAAGCTTATTAAGATCTTTTGTACGGATCCTTCTAACTTATGATGGAGTTACGTTGGGATAAATCCATTGCAAATTGAAAATATTATAAGTAAAAAATACATTTAACAATGCAACCTACCAAACATCATAACTGAGACTACCTACCTTAAACATGCTCAGAACACTTACATCGGCCTACAGTTAGGCAAAATCATCTAAAAAAAAAAGTATATTTTTATAATAAAGTGCTGAATATCATGTAATTTATTGAATACTGCATTGTAAGTGACACACGGAGTGGATGTACGGGACAGGATGATTGTAAGCGGATCAGTTGTTCACCCCCATGGCTGACTGGGAGTTGCATCTCGCTGCTCCTGCCCTGTGTCACCAGAGAGGATCATACTGCATGCCTCTAGTCCAGGAAAAGATGCAAACTCAAAACTCAAAGTACAGTTTCTACAGAATGCATATCAATTTTGCACAATCATAAAGTTGAAAAATTGTCAGTTGAACCATCATAAGCTTGGGACAGTCTTTATACTGCTCAAAGCTGCAGTATCAATTAGGCATGCTAAGCTTCACATTTGCCAATCTGGAAACATCATTTCTGTAAAACTACACTTACTGGTACTAAGTCATTCTACCTCCTGGAATGGAATAATGATTGATAGGAGGCGCAAAGAATCCGATGAGCGGTAGGATATTAGAAAATTAGTGGGACAGAGCAGGGAAGACAACAAAGAAGTGAGGCAGAGAGCATGGGGGAAATGGAATATGAGACAAAGCAGGTGTTCACCTTGGACATTTCAGGGCCTGTGACATGCTGCTCCTTCAAGGAAAAATGTACAAATAAGGAATGGGTCAGTGATAGAGTGAGTCACTGAAATAAATCATTATCTGTTTGTCTTCAGGAATTATTCTCTATTCACTATAGATCTATGTTCGAGAAAACCATTATAGTAAAGTTGTCTAAGAAGTATTATTTTAAACGGTTTATCTCATAAAACTACTTATTCTAGTTTTGCATATGATTTACAGTTTGTTTTTCAAGAAAATATCATATGATTATATATGTAGCATTATATATACAATGTTAATTTAGTCTCAATCTCTTTTGTTAAATAAATGTTTAGCTCTATTAATCTATTACAATGTATAAAAATTGATTAGGATATAATAATATCACTGAAGAAATAGGATTGAGTTTTAGTCTGAAAAATACTATCCCTAAGAATCCCTAAGATTCTTATCCCTAAGAATAATAGAGTTACTATACTACTTATTGATAAGTGCATGCCTGTTTTAGTATGCCTACTTATAAGTCATTTTTTTTAAAGAAAAGATTTCTGTGTTTCGATGTAGCTAACAATTAAAGCACAGCATAGGTGCTCTACAAACTTGGGAATAGAATAAAATTATCTTTTAAAATCATCTGCTTATTTTATGTCACATAATGAATAGTTAAGACAATAGTTCAAAGTCTTATGCACTTTTTCTTGGTTGTTAATGTACTATATTTCAGTCCTTGTATTTTAAGTTTCTCATCTAAAGTCTCTACTACATTAGCCTTTAAATTGTCTAGCCTAATTGCCAAAAACAACAATAAACAACAATAACAACAAGAAAAGAAAACCTTACTAAGTTAAGGAAGTTAATACAGATTTCTTTTCTAGAGGGGCGTGCAAACCTTGATGAAATATCATCATCATCATCATCATATTGGTCACGGTAGAGTAACCACAGAACAAATGGCTCCCTAAATCTCTGGGGCTAACATAAGAAAATTTTAGTTCTCATACGTGTTCAAGTCCAGCGTTCGGTCGTGTTAGGAGAGCCTTCCCGCGCTCTGCGGTGTCTCGGATCTGGGAGAGGAGGCCGAGAGCATGTGCTGAACATGGCTTTTTGGGCAGTTCTGGGAGCAATAAGTAGTCTGCGGCCTTCACTCCAGTCAAAATTTTGTCTCGTGGCCCCTCTCAGAAGCAAGGAGGCTGGGAAACGAGGGTGTTGAAGGATCTCCGGCCACCGGAGAAGAACTAGACATCGCTAAACAGAAGCAACCTCGCCCCAGTTAAAAAGTCTTTCTTTCTATTAACATTTTATAAATGCGGATTATTTTATGTTGAGATCCACGGTTGATGTAAAAAACTTTGAAGTTATCATTATCTCTATTACTCATAAGAAGACTTAAAGGAAAATAGTTTGGCTACAGCAATAGTTAATTTAGATTTAACATTTAAATCCAGCCGTGCGGGCAGCCCGGGTGGCCCAGCGGTGGGTTAGCGCCGCCTGCAGCCCTGGGCGTGACCCCGGAGACCCGGGATCGAGGCCCGCGTCGGGCTCCCTGCATGGAGCCTGCTTCTCCCTTTGCCTGTGTCTCTGCCTCTCTCTCTATGTCTCTATGAATAAATAAATAAAATGTTAAAAATAAATAAATAAATAAATAAATAAATAAATAAATAAATAAATAAATAATCCAGCTGTGCTCATGCCCTACTCTAAATCACTATGTTTAAGGTCCATTAAAAAAAATGGAGCAGAGACTACAATGTAAATATAGATATTTGGGTCACCAGATAAAGGTACATAATCTGTATTTATATATAATTTATTATAATTTAAAATTATTTGGCATAGTCAACATAGATAAAGGCTTTTCTTTTTTTAAAATTTATTTATTTTAGAAAGAGAGGGCGAGCAAGAGCAGGAGGGGCAGAGGGAGAGAGAATCTCAAGCCAACTCCATGCAATCATGGAGCCCAATATAGGGTTCAATCTCATGACCCTGAGATCATGACCTGAGCTGAAACCAAGAGTCAGATGCTTAACCCACTGGCCACCCAGGCGCCCCTAGATAAAGGCTTTATAGTATAATGAAAGGACAGCAAATTCAAAATTTAAAAAAAAAAAATTCTTAAAAACAAAATTGACTCATATCACTATTCAAATTTGTCTTTTTCTACTTGATTTTGACCAAATTAGAATCATGTTAAACAGTTTGATAGGGGTGCCCCTGGGTGGCTCAGTCAGTTAACTGTCTGCCTTCGGCTCAGGTCCTAATCCTGGGGTCCTGGGATTGAGTCCCTGCTCAGCAGAGAGTCTGCTTTTCCCTCTCCCCTTGCTTGTGTTCTCTTTCTCTCTCTCTCTCAAATAAATAATAAAAATTTTTTGAAAAGTCTAATAGAATATTAAACTATACATTTCTTTTAAAAATACTTAAGAATAATGCAAAATCAACACAAATGGCTTTGATATTTCCTTCCTTCAAGATAAATTTCTCTCTAATCACTGCTTATTATTTAATGAAACTTTCAATATTAGTAATCTGCTGGTCCAAATGTTTCACGTGGAGCTGTTATTTACACGTGCTGTCTCTTACCCACTAAGCCTATCAAAATGTAAATTGCACTCTCTGACCAAAAGTACAGCAGGAGCATAGCCTGGCTCTTTTTTTATACAAAACCACCAACAGATTTGTTAACAGCTGCTCCTGGGGTCTGTGCACATAATGGAAACTTCAGAACCTTGCAGGACCTACAGTCTCTCTGTCTGCAGCACAGGAATCATTTAACAGTAGGTGACACTTTTGGCAATGTATAATTAAAGGGCTTGTTTTAGCAAAATCACACACTGTGAAACACACAATACAGGGGAGGGGTAACACGCTTGAGTGTACGATTTAGATTGTGGCAGAGAATGAGCACAGCCGGAAGCTTGACAATTTTGTCCTGAGGTCAGATTTAGGAAAAAAAATAATCACTATATGTTTCAACATTGTTCAGGTAGTGAATGGATCATAAAATGATTAAAAATATCTTTCCTCCTCATTCTGCTAATTGAAACTGGGGAAGATTATAAATGGGTCCACAGTGTGACAAACCAAAGGGCATAATTTAATTTGGATGGTATTGATATTTTATCAATTTAATATGGCATTGAATTTTAAGGTATTGATATTTGATTTATAGGGGAATAAAACAAAGAGAATTTCAGTGAGTCTGACTTGTGTTATTCTGAACGCGTATGTTTTGATTCTGATTGAGAAATATAATAGATCTTTAAAACAAGTTAGCCTTGGATCAATGGGACTAGCATATTGGGTCATATTTCTTTTAGAATCTACCTGTTAAGCGTTCTTCATCATTTGCTACTAAAGGCAGTCCTGTAGTTTAGAAACTCTATTTTAAAAATATATTGGAAATCAAAGAGAAGAAATGTAATATGCTCCACTCCTGACAGCTGTACATCCCATCACTCATTAATAACTTAACATATTAACCGTGTTTCACAGTTACTACGTCTGCCATGAAAGATTACCCTCTTGGAATGTCTATCACCACTGACTACACCTGAAATGCATATAAATGAACTTATACCATATGTACATTTTGATCAAGCTTTTTTGCTCTAACATTTTGGTGGTGAAATTTATCAATGTTGTTATGGATAACTGTAGTTCATTCATATTCATTGAAAAAGCTCTCCATAATATAAATATGTCAGTCTATATTTAGCTAAGAGTGATGGACATTTTATCTATTATAAGTAATGTTGATATAAAGATTGTTTTTTCATGTGTTTTGACAAGCGTATGTATTCATCTTGTTAGGCATATACATAGACATAGAATAGCTGCTTTACAAAATATGTACGTATGCTTAGCTTCAGCAAATATTGTCAAACACTTTTCCAAAGGGAGTATATAAAATAACACTCCCATCATCAATATAGGAGATCCATATCCTTACCAACCCTTAGAAATTAAAGTATTTTAATATATTTTAGCCATCCTAGCAAATTTAGAGTAGTAATTCATTGTTTTGATTTTCATATTCCTGATGATGACGAAGGTTGGGCATCTTCTCATGTTTGTGGATCACTGGATGGCCTTTATTTGAAATGCCTGACCAGTTTGCTAGCCTATTTTTTATTGGGTTGTCTATCTTGATATTGTTGATGTGAAATACTTATTTTTGTATTCTCAGTATTCATCATTCATACATACACGTACACTACACACACGTTTACATGTGATCTCTCTATGGCCGGCCTTTTCACACTCCTACTAGTGTGTTTTGAGAAACAGAATTTCTAATTCTAATGAAGTCCAATTTGTCAGTTTTCCTTTTTCTTAATTTTTCTCATGTCATAATCAGCTGGCTGTATGTGTGTGTGTGTGTGTGTGTGTGTGTGTGCCTCAGTGCTTTATAGTCTGTTCCATTGACCAGTTTATACATGTGTCAATACAATACCTCACTGTTTACTCACACTAGAATTCTATGGAAGTTAAATATCTGGTGTTACACGTCTTCTAGTACCATAATTGTCTTGATTATTATTGATCATTTGCATATTCATGAATATTTTATAATCAGTGTGTTAATTTTCATAAAATAATCTACTGGGAATTTGCTTTGAATTATTAAATCTATAGATCAATGTGCCAAAAAGTAATATCTTTACAATGTTATCTCTAAATCTTTGAATATAGCACAATTTTAATTAGTCTTTAGTTTCTCCCAAACACATTTTGTAGGATTTTATATTTTGTTTTGTTTTCAAAGATCTTACATAAATTTAATTTTATTTATATGATGTCTTCATACCTTTTTATTAGTAGTATTTTAATTTCAATCTAATTTAATTATTATTTTTAATTTTATTTTCAATTTGTTGCTGGTATTTCTGATCTCTTCAGTTTTTGTTTTCTTTTTGATCATTCTTATAAGATACCAATTTTATTAAGCTTTACAAAGATTCAACTTGACAATTTCTGGACTTGTCAATTTTATATTTGGTTTTGGTTTCTACTTTGATTTTTTTACTCCTTTTTTTTTTTAATAGTTCCTAACTTCCACATTCATTATGTTTGATTTTTTTCCTTTTGTTTCTGACTTCTCAAAATAGATACTTTAGTAAATCAATGATCTTTCTTAGCTTTTTAAAAGTATTCATTTAATTCTATCTTTTTTTCTTTCAAATTGAGATAATGATTTCTATTTCTTATGCTTTGGAATAGAAAAGCTTTTTTTTTTTTTTTTTTGGAAGATGAGACCTTGAACATTTGCTTCTCAATCACAACCCATTTGTTTTTTATATAAGAAGTTCTAAAAAGATTCTGAAAATCTGGAATAATAATATGGTAGTTGAAAACCAGTTATAGACAATATCAGAGTAGTAAATCTACCTAGTGCTACACAATACTCAGATTATATGAGAAAAATTCACAAAATTATAAAACTCATTAATAAGATTTACAGAACTCTGAAAAGAAAAATATTATTTAAAAAGACTTATTTTACATATGTATAATTATTTATTGAAAACATCATTTATACCTTATATTAATACATTTAAAACATAGTCCTAATTTTCCAATGATTGATTTTGATTAAAACAAATTAGTATTATTGGAAAAGCGTTAGACTTAAGATAAGGTTAATAATAAATTTCAATTACTGAAAGTGGGTCAAATAAATAGTTAGCAGTTCATGAACTGTTAATCCAGCATACAAACTCTGTACTCTGTACTTTCATATGAAATTTTACTTCATATCCATATCATATGAGATAGATACTTTATTGTTCTCCTTTAAGAAAGTTGATTTTCTGACTCTTGCAAGATTATAGAGCAAATAGATGTAGCAATTGGGAATTTAACACAGTTTTAGGGGTCCTGGGGTTACAGGATCTAACAACTCAAGTTTTTTCTTAAGAACAAGAATACTATTTATTCTTCTTAGAGTATAAGCATTTAGTTTCCTATATGTTTTCAGCTTGCTCTTTATAGAATTCTTATCAGTTTACAGACAATAGTAATATGTTTCCAAATATAGAATCTGAAGTTATTTTCAGATCATAGGGGAGTCTGAGCCTAAGAGGCTGCAAATTATTATATCAAACCCTCAGGGAAAATTTTTATGTGAGTTTTTCTGAGTTCAGCCATGAGTTAAGAGCTGAATCTGAATCTTGATCTCCAAGATTTTGTTTGCATATTAAAGGCTTGGCACTAAGTCTGTACTCCATCAGGGCTGTTTTTCTCTTTGCTTAAATTATAGGGTTTATTACTTTTTTTCTTCAGGTAAATGTGCAGGCTTACACCTCTTTGAAGAATAGAATCTATCTGACCGATATGCAGTGGAACTTTCCTTTATTATCCTTGTCATTCTCTTTATTTTCTTCTTCCAGTTGGCTGCCAGGAACTAAATGCAGTTCTTTCTACACTGTTAAAGCCTACCCATGCTTTTCATGATCAAGAGTATTGTTTTCAATCTAATCAATATTTAATGAGGGCTTTCAATTTAATCAATACTTACAAATCAATGGTATTGAATTGTTAATCCATATCACCTCCAGCCTGTAAACTAATGAAAACATTTGGACTACATTGTTCGCTGTGCTAGAGAGCATATGAGAAAGAACTATTTGTATGTTATTTCCAGGGATTGGACAGATAATAGGGAACAGGATGCCCTCATATATCATTTTCACCTGAATAAATATCAAAGGATTTAAGTGTGTGCAGTTACTGGCATTTAAAAATTCTGAGGGATATTAGAGCTTTCAGATCTTGCCATAAACTGATCACATGATTGTTCTCAATTATGTCCCCATAGATCCTTTATCTTTATTGTTATAGTTTTTTCTACCTCATAATTCACTTTTTTTATTTTTTTATTTATTTTTTCACTTTTTTTTTTCAACAAAGGTTTTGGAATACAATGGAATTAGAGGAAGATATAAATTCTTTGAGTTGTAATTAGATTATCTGTCACAACTTCCTTTAGGATTTCTGTTGGTTGGTTTCTGTAGCAAAATAGACTAAAAATCAGATTTGCAACCAAAGGTTTAATACGGGTTCTTTGGGGAGAAAATGCCATGTGAGGCATGGGAGCAGGACTTGAAAGCAACAACAGAGCTTCATTCATTCTTTCAGAGAGCTCCAGAGGTGCAGCTCCCTGGAAGTTGTTTTTGACGTGGGGGGTGGGGGGGTGGACACGACCCGTGGGCCTTTTGAAATCCCATTAACAGGCCTAGGATGCCAGCCGCCCTGCAGAGAGCATGTCACGGTGGGTGGAGCATCTTCCTTTGGATGCAGGAAATTCTGGTGAGGGGCTGGAGGACTCCTGGGTTCCATAGGAGGACCGAGCAACGCACTCCAGTGACAGTCTTGGAAGGGCCCGTTTGGAATCAATATACCAACACATACCTATTTCTGTATTTTGTGGTCTGAATAGGGCTTTCTGTTTTTTTTAAATTCAAACTTCTCTCAGTTTTCTCTAAGTTTCGATATTCATTGTTTATTTTAAAATAAAAGGATTTCTCTTTCTTTCTTTCTTCTTTCTTTCTTTTCTTTCCTTTCTTTCTTCTTTCTTTTCTTTTTTTCTTCTTTCTTCCTTCTTTCTTCTTTCTTTCTTTTCTTTTTTTCTTCTTTCTTCCTTCTTTTCCGTTCTTCTTTCATCTACTAATACAGTATTTTTATTGTCTTTCCTCTGCCAAACCCTGAGCCAACCCCTGTCCCCGGGCGGCGTGGGGAGGCCCAGGGAAAGGAACAGGCAGGGCGGTGAGACTGGGCGAGAGAGCCAGGGAGGTGGAGAGGCCTCTTTCACATGGAGAAGAGGATGAGAAAGGCCCCCGCTGTTACCGACGACAGCCCCCCCCCCCCCCAGGGCAGGCCCCGGCTCGGCCCTTCCCTCTGCTTCCCTTACACCTCGGCATCTCGGGGCTCCTGGGGGCCTCACCCACCGCCTCCATCCCCGTCCGTCTCCCGCCCTGCCCTGGGGACGTGGGACTGGCCGGTCTCGGTCTCCGGTGGTTGTAGCATCACTGGGCAGCGGCGCCCGCCAGAGGCTCCCGGGCCCCAGGGGACAAGTGAGCTGGGGGGGCAGGTGGGGGCGGGGAGAGCTGCTGCTCCCGCAGCAGAGGACGGGGCAGGGGGGCAGCTTCTCTGCTTCCTACTGCGTTACATAGTTTTAATCAAATAGGAGGCTACATGAAGGTGAGGGGCCAGAGAACTATACCAAATGTAAGACCAAATATATTCAAAATTAATAAAAGAATAATTGCGATTTTAAACAGTAACTTTTCATATATAACCCTAAATAACAAAGTCATATAAATAAATACACTGAGAGTGTGGGTGACATTTCTCTCAAGTGTTTCTTGGTCTTTTGACTCATATCTAGATAAAAAGGAATGTTGATATATTTTTATCAACAAGAATTATATTCAATAACATTATCTAAAATAGACCTTTTCTTTTTTAATTGTTAAGCATTTTTTTTTAATTTTCACTAAGCATTCAGGTAAAATATAAATAACTAAATAAAATAACTTTAAAAATGTCATGTTCTCTCATATAGAACAAGTCTGGATCCATGATTTTAGATCCTACGATGTGTTAAGAAATAATTTAAGATTATAATTTAAAATGAATACAAAGCAATGACTTTCAGAAAACATTCAGAAACAGTTCTCTGCAACTGCAAACATTTATGGGAGACTATATCCAGGAACTGCGCTGTCTACTTCATGTGTCTTATCTCATTTAATTCTGTGGTACAAAAAGGTAACTCCATTACTGTTTTCCAGATGAGATATCAGAGACCCAGAAAGTTTAATGATGTTGCCCAAGGCTACAAAGATAGTAAGTAGAGAGATCAAGAAATAGATCTGTCTTTATTGAGGTTCAAAACACACACTTTTTATTATTATTATTATCAAACAATGGAGTTCAACAAAACCAGTAGCCACTCAGTTGGAATTTGAGTCCTAAGCAATATAAATAAGATAAGCAGACAAATTCTTGAAAAATAGTTCTCAGAGCCCCTTTCCACCCATTTTTGGAATGAGAGATAAAATATATAGATCTAGTGATGAGTGTTCTGAAGTGTATTATGTAGACTGGTATATTAACTATTATATATTCCTACAAAAAGAGGACAATGGTGTGGTGTCTTTCCAAAGTCTTTCAAATAAAAATAAGAGATAATGGCTTATTATTATGTATTAATATGCATTAATAAAATAATATATATGTTTTAATCTGCAGAACCTTAATGTAATAATGTGCATTTTAAACACCTGCAAGAGAGTCTCTGGTATGAATCATAACTCCAAATGTTTTTGGTCAAATAATCTCTCTTGGTTTGACTCGGCCATCTCTCAGGACTGATTTCTATAGGATACTTTTTATTTTTTATTTTTATTTACATTTATTTATTTATTTATTTATTTATTTATTTATTTATTTATGATGTTATTTATTTACTCTTGAGAAACACACAGAGAGAGGCAGAGACACAGGCAGAGGGAGAAGTGGCTCCATGCAGGGACCCGATGCGGGACTCAATCCCAGGACTCCAGGATCACACCCTGAGCTGAAGGCAGACGCTCAACCACTGAGCCACCCAGGTGTCCCTATAGGATACATTTTAGGTGATTCTCTGATATTATGTTAAATATAACTATCCACTCTAGGAGAACAAGTACACTAAAACTATAGCTATAACATGACTGTATTGTCGTTTTTTAGCACTATAAAAGCTGAAAGAACAATATAAGACAAAAACTGTGGGACTCCTGGGGGGCTCAGTGGTTGAGCCTCTCCCTTTGGCTTAGGTTGTGATCCCAGGGTCCTGGGATCCAGTCCCTCATTGGGCTCCACGTGGACAGCCTGCTTCTCTCTCTGCCTGTGTCTCTGCCTCTCTCTCTCATGAATTAATAAATTCTTAAAAAAAAAGAAGTATAACAGAATTAGGGAGTTTGTCTGGATTTAATTTAGAAAAAAACCCACTTAATATAGAGTCAATCCAGTCCTTTAAAAAAAGAGAATTATTTGTTTATTTATTTATTTGAGGGGAGAGAGAGAGAGAAAGAGAGAATATGAACAGGCCGAGGGGCAGAGGCAGAGAATCTTCAAGCAGGCTCCCTGCTGAGTGCAGAGGCCAAAGCAGGGCTTGATCTTAAGACCCCTGAGATCATGACCTGAGCGAAACCTAGTCAAAACCAAAAGTCGGTCGCTCAACCGACTGAGCCACCGGGACAGCCCCTGCACTCAGTCCAGTCTTAACTGAATCGCTCTGTTTGGACAGACCCAAACATTCTAAGGTCTTTTTCATCATAAGCCACCCCAAAATTTAAATATATACTCTCCACTAAAACAATGCAGGTTTTGTCAAGGTGGAGCTTGGAAGGCATCAGGATAGGGCTGATGGCGATTTGAGGAGCAGACGAAAGGAGGGTCTAAAACAAATTCAGCAGCATAAAAGTGGGCAGAAATTCCTTGAGATACGGACGCAAGCAAATAGGCAGTGTGAAGATGAAGAAAGGAGGGAAAAAAGAAAAGAGCACAGGCTCGATGCAGGCTCTTTGAGGTCTGGGCCAGGCGAGGGGCCGTGAACAACTTGATAGGACCCAGCGACTTCCTGAGAGCGGTGGTTCTCCTCCCTCCTGGGTCCAGGGTCCCCTCTTCAGAAGTGCCTCCCTGGAAGAGAATGAAGCATGTGTGGCCGATGAGGAGACGGAGGAATAAAAGCAAATGCTTGCAACAGCTCTGTCCGTACTCGGAAGGCTGCCTGGCGGCGTGGGAGAGAGAGAAAGATCCTAAAATGAAGGACCCAGAGGAGGAGGGGAGGTCGCAGTATTCAAAACAGGACAGCTACTGTTGCTTCCTGCAGAGCCAGGTGCCCTTATCCTGTTAATTCCTGAAAACCATTCCTTCCCAAGTTATTTCACATTTTTCCACTTCTGAAAGAACCATTGTCAAATTTACATGAAGGATAATTTCTCTGAAAGCCTGTACTAGCCTTCTCAGTGATACATAATCATAAACTGGGAAAGTTAATAAATTGATATCTCCCCATTATTCTAATGACTTTTCACCGGAAGATTAGTGCAAGATGATCACTGGGTATAGACAGAGTTAAAGAAAATTTAATTTATTAAATATTCCTGGGAAACAAGGCACTTCAGTTAATTCTATATCTGATTGCCAATTCTTAGCCTAACTTTTTGCTTATTGAGTGATTTTTTTTTTAGCATTTGTGAAGAAAAAAATATCTTGTGTCTGTATATTGAAATAGATCCATCATATGCAATTGGTAAATCACAACAGCTCTTCAATTGATAGTCAAGAATACAATGTAATGGGAGAAAATTTTAAGCTAATATGATAGTGAAATACTTAAAAGTGATATTTTATCATTTTTAGGATCTTACTAAAATTCCTCTTACATTTCCAGGCTTTTTTTGTGTTAACTTAACATTTTCAGAAAATTTTACAGGTAATATGTGATATTAATCATTTCAATTGCTTAAATGTACTGTTTATATGAACACACAATTTGGAGGTTTAAAAAAATATGAAAAGGTCATAATATCTTTTTTAAACTAGATTCTTATTATATTATTCTACTTTGTCAACTTCCAGACATTTTAGTTTTCTTTCTTAGTCAGTTGAGGACCTAAGAAGTCATACATATTTTTTTATCTCAATTGAAAATGTTTATTGATATTACTTCATAAATCTCTCCAACATTTGAAATTCTCCTTAAGTGTTTTGATCCCTGTTTATATTGCTTTTGTGTGTGTGCGCGCGTGTGAGTGTGTGTGTTAAAAGCTTCCAATTTAAAATAAGATAAAATAAAATAAAAGCTTCCAATTTTATTTGAATGAAAATTAGAGGGAAAATTTGAATCATAAGCAACGATCTTCTACTAACTCCCCCCCCCACTTAAATTCTTCCTATATTTTTATGGTTCTTAAGTGATAACTCATCTTTAGCAAATCTGATTTTATTGAGTGTTCAGCTCATTACTTTGTTTTCTTTTATACCTACTAGGTGGGAGTTATTTACTTTTATAAGAACTGGATATGAAATAGCAATGGCATTCCATACAAGGCTTTCATTTTTCATTATAAACAGGACAAAATATATTTATATTTAATGTCATTTAAATAAAAGTCTGTATTCTTTTTTTTTTTTGACTGGATGATCAACTGGATGATTTTAAAATTTATATAGAAATGCACAGAACCAAGAATAGACAAGGTAACCTTGAAAAAAAGAAAAACAAAACAAAATCTACCAGATAATTAAAATAATATGGTATTAGTTCTACTGTAGATAAAATGACCAGTGTATCTTGACTCTTCACACTACACATAAAATTTAATTTCTGAGAAATTGCTGATCTAAATGGCAATTACCTTCTAAAACAGTATAACTTATAGAAGACAATAGAGAAAACCAACTATGTTAATTTGGAATAGACTAAGATGAAGAGAGCTGATTATCCAGGGGAGAATTGATAATTAGGTTATACTAAAATTTTTAAATTTCTGTTAGAAAAATTTTAAGAGAATGAAAAAGCATCTCAGAGAATTGGAGAAGATATTTGCATTCAGGTATCCAACAAAAAGCTCATATCCAAAATGTATAAGGAATTACTACAATTCATTATAAAACAAACACACACACACACACACACAATCTGCAATGGTGAAACCTAGGAAGGTCTACCTGCGGTAGAAAAGCCAGCACAGAGCCATGCTACAAAAAGGCAAGTGGCTACACAGGGATAAAAATATTATGTAAAAACACAAAATATCTTTTCAAAGCTGATTTATTGTTAGCTAATGCTCACAGCAACATGACACAAATTGTAATCAATGACATGCTTGCTAGTGAAAAATTCCAGGTGTGGCTTTTGTGATATCCCCATGAAACTGTGCTTGGATACTTACTGACATTTATTTTGGTTCCAGGGAAGACAAGAGAAGCAGCACTGACTAGAGACCTTCCAGCATCCTCCACAAATTCTGCTTCTCCTATTCTTTATATATGTATTTCTGCACCAAAAAAAAAAAAAAAAAAAAAAACCCTACAAGACAAAACAACCCAACCCAACTGTATTTCAGAGATCCTGGGAATTTCATAATGTGAATGTGACACAACTGAAGGGAAAACAGGAAAAATATTTGAACAAACTCATCAGAGAAAAGAGTAAATAAGACATAAGAGAAGATACTCAACATTGTTAGTTATCAGAGAAATTCAGATTGAGAACACAATGCAATACTGCTGTTACGCACATTAGAAATGCTAAAAATTTAAGAAGTCTGATAATTCTAAGTGTTGGCAAGGATGTGAAGCAATAGGAATTCTCATTTATTGCTGATGGGAGCCACGTGATAAAATCAGTCTGAAAAAAAAATCACACAACAGTATGTAGAAAAGCTGGACACACATCCTCTCTATACCAACAATTCTACTTCTAGGCATATACCCAGCAGGACATGTATTTATATTCCCCAAAAGATATATTTCAAATGGCCCCTGTAGCATTATTTGGATCCATCAAACACTGGAACCAATACATATGTTTATTACTAGATGAATGAAAAGTAAATGTGTGTGTAATCACACAATAAAACAATTGTATAATTTCATTTTTGTGGAGTAGAAAATATGCAAAACGAAGTATTCTTTTAGATGTCAAGAGAATGGTTACACTTGTATTGCGGGTGGTGGCTAGTACTGGAAGGAAGCATGAAGGGGGACTCTGGGCTTCTACTAATGCTTCATTTCTTTATTAGGCTATGAGATACACAGAAGACTGACCAAAACTGTACAGTTAGAATAGGCATACTTTTCTGTACATATTCAAACCTCAATAAAGACTAAAAACCAAAGACATTATCTATCACATACTTCTTCATTTGTTCTCTGTAAGTTTGGTCTCAGAAAGAATGCCAATTTTCTTTTATTTTGTAAATAAAACAATTTAAAATTAATTATGAAGTTTTAGAGTTTAGCTTGGCCTCTTATTTATCTTTCATTAATTTAGTAAAAACCAAATTGCATATATCTTCTCTAAATCATGTAGCAAGGGGCCAGACCTCTCATGCTTTTTTAAGTTAAAACTGCTGCATCAGTACCATTTAAAAATTTGCTCACATCTTTGCACTAATTAAAAAAGCTACTTCAGGTGTATTAAGCTATCAAGGTAGACTTGGAAAGAGAAAGAAATGCTTGTAAGTTTCCAACCCTTCCTTTTGAAGTTGAAGTCCTGCCCCTCCTCTGCACCTTTTCAAGATGAGTAAAGTGAAATAAGAGAGACTTATTCAAATTTAATTTGTTAGTAAACGATACAACTAAAACTTGAAGTTTTAGTTTCATTTTATACCATGTAGATAGAGTCCCTCTTCTCAATCGGAGTTACATGCCTTTTTTTAGGATTGATTGATTGATTGACTGATTTTCAAGACAGAGGATGCAGGAGATAGGGCAGATGGGGGGGGAGAGAGAGAGAGAGAGAGAGAGAGAGAGAGAGAGAGGAACTCTAGCAGACTCCTCGCTGATGGTGGAGCCTGATGCAAGGCTTGATCCTAGGACCCCAGAGATCACACCTGAGCTAAAACCAAGAGCTGACTCCTTAACCAAGCGTGCCACCCAGGTATCCTATAGTTATATGCTTTTACTATAACACCTAGACACCTTTTCCCTTAATTATGTACTTTGTCAAAATAAAGATTAATATCGGATTATATTATGTATTAAGTTCTTCAAGTTCAGGTTCTTTGTAATTTCAGTAATATAGAAACAAATTTAAGCATTCAGGATTACTCAAGGCCATACAAATGTTGGAGAATGCATTCATTCTGTAAAGAAGTAAAGATGGTACACAATTTCTAGAACTAAGAAGAAATCAGAGACAACCAAAGAGTAATTTGACTAGAGGTTTGTTGACAAGTTGCAAATAGAATAAAAATATAAGTGCAAGTTATTCAAACAATTCTTTCAAAGACTGGAAGATACATTACGATGTATCTTACTTATACACATTAAATGCTAATCTGGGGATCCCTGGGTGGTGCAGCGGTTTGGCGCCTGCCTTTGGCCCAGGGCGTGATCCTGGAGACCCGGGATCGAGTCCCACGTCGGGCTCCCGGTGCATGGAGCCTGCTTCTTCCTCTGCCTGTGTCTCTGCCTCATTCTCTCTCTCTCTCTCTCTCTATCACAAATAAATAAAAAAAAATTAAATGCTAATCTGGTACAATAATTTAGATATATAAAGCTACATAAGTCAAAAAAAATAACAAAAAGAAACCTGTTGCCTTAATTATGTAGGAATTGTGCGTGAGATTATGCACATAGGTTTATATTTACTAAGATAGTACCTGAAATATTAATCAATCTCATTTTGTTTGATGGCTGTAACTCCATGTGTTTGTTGAAAAGACTATATACTGAGTGATAATGGGAGCAATAACCTCAGTGACATTGGAAAATTTGATTATGATAGATTTTATGAGGTAGAAGCAAGTTTTATGGAGTACTTACTTTTCAAAACACTTTAAAGGTTTTCTTTTCTGTTACACACAATTAGTTAATAATTCAAGCCGGCACACTGCCCTTGTGTATACAGCATATGTTGTAAATGGCTCTTGGCTGACTTTGCTGAACAAATTTATAAAGTTGTTGCAGTATATTTTCTGTGCCAAAGAGAAAATAAATAATACTTCTGGAGTGTTATTTTAAGAACATTATTTTACAGTCAGTACCATTTCTAATGGATAAATCTTTTGCAATGCAACTGCGGCAACCTTGAGATAAGGCTAAAAATATCAAGTGAAAAGAATAAAGATGACTTTGTGAAGCATTTAAAAACATGAAAAATGTATTTTTGGAAATTGCTTTATAAAGTTTACTCTGTGGGGAAATGACCAGATGGTAAGAAGATGAAGGGATATGATTAACGAATGTCATGAATTATTATGTCATATAGAGGTTAGATGCTCTTTGCATAAATCAAGGATATATCCTTCTAACTCAAGTCAAACTTCAAAATCATGTTATCACAAGTTAAAACTAGATTATTATTACAAATGCACTGAAAAGAATAAAGAAAGCAAAATACTTTTCTTCTATTAGGTATCACAAAGAAACCCTTTTAAAAACAGATTTATTTATTTGAGAGACAGAGAGAGAGCACACATGTGTGCACTTGTGTTGGGAGGAGGGGCAGTGGGAAAAGGAGAGAGAGAATCTCAAGCAGGTTCTACCCGGAGCTCAGATGCCAATGTGGGGCTGGATCCCATGACTTTGAATTCACAGTCTGAGCTGAAACCAAGACTTGAATGCCTAACCGACTGAGCCATCCAAGCACCTCACAAAGAAACTTTTTTGAACTTCGTTCTCCATTAGTAATAGGTGAATTGTATATGGCATTAATAGGTACCATGGCTTTGATCTGAGAAGGGAACCAAGTCCAGGTAAAGTCAATCATGTTTCAAAATATGCAAAAGCTTGCAAAACAGGGTACTAATATCTGCCTTATTTAATTTATAGAAGCCAGATGTAGAAAAGTAGTTATAAAATCAATTGAGAATATGTATATGAAAAAGCTTTTGTAAAGTAGTATAAAAGATAGGAGGAGCAGGATAGGAACTGAATGACTCATACTTTGGGAAGCTATGCTCCCTAAGTCCCAAAAGAGAAACATATTTATTGAGGAGTAATTGACCTACAATAAAATTCACAGATTTAAGTGATCCCAACTCAATCAAAATACAGAACATTTCTATCTTTGCAGTTATGCCCCTTCCTCCACTTCCCAACCTCTGTTCATCACTGCTGAGATTTATGTTACCATAAGTTCATTTTGCCCATTCCAGAATTTCACATAAACAGAATCATACAGTGCACATTCTTTTGTGTCTAGCTCCTTTTATTCAACATAATGCTGGAGAGATTCACCCATGTTGTCGCAATATCAAAAGTTTGTGCATTTTTATTTCTCTTGTTGATTTCTACTGTATGAATATACCACATTTTAAATTTCATTTTAAATATAAAATCCATTTTAAATTCATTTGGTTGAGAGATGTTTGTATCATTTCTAGTTATTTTTTACTATGATGAATAAAACTCCCATGAACATTTATATAGAAGTTTCTCTGCAAACATATGTTTTCATCTCTCTTGGGTAAACACCTAGGAATAAAATTATTGGGTCACCTACCTTGATTTTACTCATGAGAAATGAAAACATATGTCCACACACACCGAAATAAAGATCTCCATGCAAATGTTTATAGCAGCTACTTTGTCTGTCTGTCTGTCTATCTATTTATATTTTGAGAATCTCCTTTGGACTGGAGGATGAGATTGGCTCTTCTGGATGAGGCAAATACTCTTTTGCCCTTGTTAAGGGGATGGATGATGCTATGTCGAACATTCTATGAACTAGTTAACTCTGGGGAGAGCAACTAATCTGATAAATATGATAGAGGAAGAGATTTCTACCTGTCTCTGGACTTTGACATGAGACATGTCAACCTGGAATGCACTGGCAGTTGGGGCGGTAAAAGAAACAGTAGCTATTCCTACTCTGCTGTGGGGATAACCTGAGTATAAGGAGCAGCATAAGCAGCCCCCACTCTTCATAGAGTGGCAGTGGCAAAGGACCACAGCAGCTCAGGGATCAACCTGGAGTCCAGCAGTCCTCAGGGATCAACGTGGGAGCCCAGGTTGTGTTGAGCCCCTGAGCACGCATCTGTCCAGGACGGGGGTCCTGCCGTGAGGGTCAGCATTGGCACAAACAGGATGAAGGGCCAGGGTATAGGAATCTACAGAGCACTGCACCGTGAGAACACCCCAGAAATAAAACTCAAAAGATGATTCTTTTTGTAGGAGATTAATACCGGGCTAGTAGGCTTTGCAGGCTCATAATCTAATAATGTGGGATAAAAATTACATAGGTTCTGGGGGATCCCTGGGTGGCTCAGCGGTTTAGGGCTGCCTTCAGCCCAGGGTGTGATCCTGGGGTCCTGGGATTGAGTCCCACGTCGGGCTCCCTCCATGGAGCCTGTTTCTCCCTCTGCCTCTGTGTCTGCCTCTTTCTCTCAGTCTGTGTCTCTCATGAATAAATAAATTAAATCTTTTAAAAAAATTACATAGGTTCTAATTTTGCTGTCACTGATTCAGGATAGCAGTGGAAATAGGTTTTGCTTTTGTTAATGCAAATAATCATATGTTCAGGACTTATAATACTCAGTCTTACAGACATTAACCTAAAACGAATCAACCCAGGACATATTCTTACTTGTTGAGTATACGAAGTCCATCTAGTTTGGGAGACTCTTAGAAAATCAGTGGTAGAACTCTGTTGGAGTATTTCTACGGGGCAGGCCTGGGTAGTCACATGAATATGTACCCACTGGTTTCAAATATCATTTCCTTTCCTCTACATTACACTCGTACAAAATTGAGCTAGTCCACTGGTCACTAGAATTTGTATTTCTTCTGGAAAAGTCCAGAATGCTTTTCCCCCTATTTTCCTTGTCCCAGAGAATCTTCCCACACTTCTCAATGAAAAATGCCAACTATAATGATTACTTATTATTTTAGTAGAGTTAAAGTCAAAGTATTGCAAGACAGACATTCCTGTTATAAATTTTGAGTAGGTCTGCACCATGCTATTACACCCACAAGGTAACTGAGAATAGGAAACCCATTGCTGGGCGTATCTGAACTGGCATGCTAAATTATAGATGTAAATGTAAAAGAACACGGCTCCATCCTTTTTTTTTGAACAGGTATAATTTAATTTTAATTTTGGCTCTTCCCCTGTCATATAAAGATCTCCGTGCCTTAAAGTGGTAGTGTCTCCCTGTAATTATAATTGGTACACTTGAAATCACAAAACTATAACAAAGAGCATCTTGCTAAAAGCCTCCGTGGAATATAGGTTATCATTGGCCGGGCAGGCTTACCTCCCACTCTCATCACAAAACCATGAATAACTAAAAATGATCCTCTAATATGTGGCTGCTGTAACAATTTGTAGACACAGGTATTTTTGACTCTTTTGGTTTGAGAACCAGCCCAGAAATCTTTACTCAAAACAAAGCGCCTTCGTTCCAACTGCTGCTTACCAGGTGCAACTGTCTGCTAGGTCCCTCTGTGTTATACCTGAAATATTCTTAAAACTTTATCCATGCATGTTCTCTTCCATTTCATGCTGTATAAGTTCCTTTAATATCAATCTTCACACAGTAGTAAGAAAAGAAATTATTATGCCATGATATTCTTTACTTGGCATCATTACATCTCTTCTATTTGATACAAATTATTGGCTACTTGACACTCTGAATAAGGAAGATTTTATTTTATTCCTTGCTTACTACTGACCGTAGATGAATGCCATGTCAATACTACAAATTTGATTCATTCATTACATTTCTTAAATGATAGTTGTTCCTTATTGTCCTAAATTCTGTTTTATGCAGGAATTTGAAGTCTCTAATAATATGTTGAAACTGAAGGGGAAAAAATTCTTAACAGTTCCAGATGTTGCATGTGGGTCATACAAAGGGTTTCTTGGGTATCTGGAAACTGAGAGCAACCTTCAGTATCAAGGTGAGAGATAAAGTCGGATCCTCAAGCAGGAGGATGTGAGGAATATATGATTTTATCCTATAGAAAGTAGCTGTGATGTTTGCATAGCTTTCCTTTCAAAATGAAAAAAAGATAGCCAAAATATATTAGATTACCTCAGATATGCCACAAGTATTACCATCTTGATGAGAATGAAGAAGGCTAGGCATCTTACTTAGAATAAATCATTTAACACTAGAAATAAAATTATGAATGTTAATATACTTTTGAAAATTTAAGGTAAAGCAAAGGCCATATTAGCCTTAGAGTGGTGTGGGAGGGTCTCTATTGTTCTACTCTGGTGTCCCTGTTCTGCTTCACCTCCACCATCACTGAAAAAGCCAACACTGCACAACCTGTAGGCACCTGGTCCCTCCTATGCCTCCACAGATCGACAGATGCAATGATCTTTCCAGTTCCCGCCACATCACATACTCTCAGTCCAAACATGTTTTTTCTGAAGTTCCCTTTATAGAAGGCAGAGTAACCATGCCTCATTGGTTGTATCTTATTTTTTTCCTTATATAACTTCCTAGGCAATAGTCTACCACAGAACTTTTCACATTGTATGGTAACCGTTCGTGGGGCTATCCTTTTCATCAGGTCGAAAGAACCTTTGATGAAAAGCTGGATTTATTTGCTTATTAATCTGCCATTTTTCACATATTCTTGAAACACAACAGATAATCCGTAATTATTTGTTGAAAAAATAGAATCATACTACCAAGGCTGCACAAGCTATGGACACAGAAATAAACATCTATATATTTTTAGTTGAGGCTGTCTTCAGAGCTAGAAGTTCAAGTTTTTATTATACCAACCTGGGTTCAAGCTGAAGAACTCTCTTGTGTTACTATGATTCAAAATGCTCCTAAGCTATGAGCTATTTATTTACCAATGCATAGAAAGGGGATGCTATGATCTGATCTGTGACTAAGAGACATCACTTACCAACTTTGTAAGGGCAAGAGATAAGGGAAGGGATTAGATTCTTTACAATGGTGTTAAACTATCACAAATGTACGTATCAAAGAATTTGTGACCTTTGATGTTCTTCCTTTTTCTGATAACACAAGACAGAACTTGGTGATATTTCTATATTTGTTCCTTTAGGAACTAGATGAATTGCCCTGACTTTTTTGATTATTTTAATGGACTTTCAAGCATGAATTATAGTGTAATATCTGAAAATCTACATTTTAAGAAAGTGAATTCCAAATATAAGCTTTAAACTAAAACTGGAATGTTTATAAACACTAGACAAGAAATAATATCAACTGGAATCAATATTTTTAAACTTACTCTCTTTTACCCAGGAAAGCAGTAGACTCTTATATAGCTAAAACTTCACTTGGATGTGTTTTGTCATAATTTAATCAACTATTATAAAACCGAAAAAAATATGATTTCCAGAATTAAATATAAGAAAACTTTCATGAGTCAGTGTTTATTCACTTATAAAATATATACAGAAAAATCAAAACATCTTTGAGTGTACACGGCTGAGAAATTAATACTCAGCTCAGGATAGAAGTAGAAAATGGATAAATGTATATACTATTAAAGGAATGGTTTACCAAAGGAAGATTTTAATATAAAATTTGAAAATGCTATCATTTTCTTCAAAATTAATGTATTTGCATTTGTTTTTCAATAAGGACAAATGTATTTTGCAGAAATACTGATAGGAAAAATAGAACAAGTAGGATATTTAAGTAAACCAATATGATTTTCTGTTGCTGGAAATTGGAAATAACATATAGAATACTTATATGATTAAAAGCAATCACTGAATAATAAAATGACATAAACTTCAAATCATTAGTCCCTATTTTCAACAGAAAGAACGTGCTGATAAATGAAAGGTGGCACTGATAATGAAAGAATTGCCTTGTGTCAAATTTAGAAGAGCTGCTGAATGACATGCTGCAGTCTTATGTGATGAATGACTTAGCCTCAATCTGAAATCTGAAACAAAAGAATTCCCAGTAGTATTAAAGCATTCGGAGTACAGGCGTGCTATGTTATAAGGAATATCTTAGACCTGAGATCAAAGATCCAAAAAAGAAAAAAAAAAAAAAAGAGGACAAAGGAAATTTGCATCACCAAAGTGCCTGTACCACTGTGTTTCCTGACTAAGCCTGGAGAAATGAGGAAAGGAGGACGTGTGAAGGCAGCAGCACAAGTCCTGGCGACTGCAAGTTATGTACCCCTGGGACTTGCCTTTTCAACGCTGCACATAAGTAAGAAGAAATCTTGTCTGCAGTGGATTCCACAGGGAGACTAGGAATGCTGAAAGGCTTCTGCTTAACTCTCCCAAGGTGTTGCTACAGCAGGGAGAAGTGAGAAACACACAGAGACACACAGATAAATACACCCCACTTCTGGAAGTTGAGGGGAACACACCACCATGTTGTGCGGTCAAGGAGTTCAGACTCCTCATCAGTACAGAGGGACCCAATTTTGGAATGCCACCGGGGAAGGTGTGCACTCCCCTTAGCAGCGGGGTTCAGAAAGAAAAGTAAGAATCAAGAAAGGAAGGGAACTAGGAGCATCAGTTAAATAGAGGAAAGGTTAATAAGACATTTCTTACTTTTCTGGTTCAGAACAATCTGTTTGCTTATTTATTTATATATAAAGTAATAGCAACAACAAAATAAACAGAATTACCTTTAAAAGCTGATGAGTGATGTTTTACAAAGATCTGAAATGCTGATGTGGGACTGCAGAGCATGGACAAGGGGGAGAAATGTGGACTTCCCAGGCCTCCTGGCTCCTCACCAGACACCTGGGCTCATCCCGCTGATCTATAATCACTGGATGTGCAGAGCTGATCTCCACACCGTCAGTGTGTCACTCTCCTCCCCCAAAACTGTCCTTATTTCCTGAAACAACCTCTCAACCCTTTTAGTTCCATGATCCCACTGTACTCCAAAGTCCCTGAGAGCGTGAGATAGACCTTGGCTTTGAATCCATGGGGTCTAACTACTGCAGTTATGTTTAGATAATTTAAAGCAAATTACATTTTAAATAGATAACTTGATGTACCTTGACTGAATGGATGATATATATGATGAAGACATAAGGATACTTAGACAGACCTAAGGTATTTTCTACAATATGTTGCAATTTCAGGCCTCATTTGCTTCCTGGAGTTTCTGTCTCAAATATGAATACTCATTTTTAAGATCACGTTTGATAATAACAAACAGCACTTGATCCTCTAGCATAATTATATGTAATTCTAAATGGAAACATGCTAGAACAATAGAGTTTTATTAGTACAGTCATAGTAATGTAACTTCTACAGCAATAGAGTTCAATTTATCTGGGATTATCAGTTCCTTTTTTCTTAAACAGAATTAGATTCCCTTATCTAAACAAATTTTAAAGGAGAATGTTTGCCCCCAGATTGGAGAATGAAGTCATTTTACCCACAGAGAAACAAAGTGTTGCCATTTGAAGTAAGTACATGTTCAATATTTTTCACATGAATTGATATAAGACTAGGAATCTGTTGAACGCGCAAGATGCACAATTTTCCCTTGTCATCCACTTAAAATTCTCTAAAGTAAAAACATCCATTTCCTGTGGGTTTACTTCCTTCTATTTCATTTATTTTTGGTCAATTAGCTTCAATGCCATTCTAACACTTATTTTATACAGGAATTTTTTTAAGATTGTACTCATTTATTCATGAGAGACACAGAGAGACGCAGACACATAGGAAGAGAGGGAGCAGGCTCCTGTGGGGAGCCCGATGTGGGACTCAATCCCAGGACCCCCAGGTTACGCCCTGAGCCAAAAGCAGACGCTCAACCGCTGAGCCACCCAGGTGTCCCTTTGGTATATGAATTTTATGGAAAAAAAAAAATCACATGCCCACTTTCTAGATCCCAAAGTTTTGAAATACTTCCGAAACAGCATTCCAAATCTCAGTTTTGATCCTTTGCTTCTTTGGAACTCCTCTAACCAAGGTTACTTACAGCATCTTTGTTACTAAAGACAAAGGACACAATATTCTCTTCCCATCCTTGAACTTTTTCAAACATCATGCTCCTTTGTTTTCCTGAGTATACAGGTTTTCGCTTGTGGGGAACAGATAGCCTAGTTTTCTTCTACATTTTTTTTTTAACCTGCTGTCTTGTCTCTTATCCTTGTTCGTCGGTATTTCATGAGAGCACTTCTCTTTACAATGCTCACCATGGTTGGCTTCATCTAGACCAGGTTTTCTGATTATTTCAATGCTTATGACTCCATCTGGCACTTATTTCAGAATGGAAATTCACCATCAATGTCAACATCTAAGTTTATGGAACCCAATTCTTCATGCTTGGTAGCACTTTTTAAGTCATTAGAGTTTGTGAATAATAAAAATGGCAATTCAAATGTGTGAAAAATAGATTGTTCAATATATAGGACAATTAGTAATCTATTACAATAATTGTACATTTCTATCTCGGGCCATTAAGTAACAAAAAAGTTCCATATGGATTGAACATTAAAAATATTATAAGTTTAAAAAATTATAAGTTTTAAAAATATTATGAGTGAGTCATATACAAAAGATAAAGCTAAGGTCAAGTTTCTTTTATGAAGAATGAAAGAAGGACATTTACTTTTTAAAATCTCACTAACATTATTTACTTTTAGATTAATTGGTTTTAGTTGGTAACTTTAAAACTGACACAAATTTTCAAAGATACCATTTACAGAACTGAAAATACTTGCAACTTTGAAAATATTAAGAAAACTCATTTATATGACACTCTTTTCTTTAACAGAATAATAAGTTGTTTTATTTTGGTAAAATAGGTATCAATTATATGTTACTTTTAAGAGTTTGAAGAAAATGTGATCA
Organism: Canis lupus dingo; assembly: GCF_003254725.2. Classification (NCBI taxonomy): domain Eukaryota; kingdom Metazoa; phylum Chordata; class Mammalia; order Carnivora; family Canidae; genus Canis; species Canis lupus. The sequence continues at coordinate 1,775,143 of NC_064278.1, forward strand.
CAACACGTATGGTAAATACACATAATAAGTGTTTTAATGTCATATGGGAACCATAACCATAAACCATAAACTTTCTATTGGTCTCCTATAAATAGGAAGATAATTTAATAAATAATCCTGCTCAATAATCATGTGCAATGCATACTTTCCCATGGAGCACATTAATGGAAAAGAAATACTCTAATATTCTATAGCAGTAAAATGTTTTCAAATATTTTTGACCTAGGGAAACCATTCTAGCAACAAAATTTTAAAACAAAGATCTATAAAGAAGACAGGTAAAAAGAGAATCATTTTGGTTTGAGTGGATTTAAGGGGTAACGAGCTCAAAATACTTAATAATATGCAAAGCAAAGGGGATCCCTGGGTGGCTCAGCGGTTTAGCGCCTGCCTTTGGCCCAGGTGTGATCCTGGGGACCTGGGACCCGGGATCGAGGCCCACGTCGGGCTCCCTGCATGGAGCCTGCTTCTCCCTCTGCCTGTGTCTCTGCCTCTCTCTCTCTGTGTGTTTCTCATGAATAAATAAATAAACGAAATCTTAAAAAAAAAAATGCAAAGCAAGCCTGAGAAACTTCTGAGGTCTATGGAGTGAAGTTCTATCATTCATTACTCCAAATTAATCATTTTCCAACATTATTCTAACAGACCATTAGTTATTTTTACATATTGCAGTAATAGCTTCAATGCCTGCTCTCTTTATATTTATATTTTCATTCATTAATATTAAATAAATCTTACTCAACACTGAGAAGAATACATACCATTTTAGGTAAAGGAACACTGATAATTTTGTAATTCCAGAATATGTACATGTACATGCAAATAAAAAATGGGTGTTGGGGCATATGAGATGTAAGTGAATTAATTTAGAAATTTGTTTCAACGTTTTACCCGTATGGTATATAAAAAAGTAGAGCTATGTTTAAATTTTCTAAGCAGTGATTTGTAAAGAAAATTAGGAAATTGCATGAAAACCAAAAATAGAGGGACACCTGGGAAGCTCGGTGGTTGAGCGTCTGTCTGCCTTTGGCTCAGGGCGTGATCCCCGAGTCCCTGGATTAAGTCCCACATCCGGCTCCTCGCAGGGAGCCTGCTTCTCCCTCCATCTATGTCTGTGTCTCTGCCTCTGTGTCTCATGAATAAATAAATAAAATCTCTTTTTTAAAAAATCCACAGAAATAGAGCAAAAATCAGCTATATTTCAATCTTATTTTTGATATGGAGAAGCTTCCCTAGTTAAAAAGTGATTCCACCCTGAAAGCCTACTGACAACATTTTCTTCATAAACACAAAGTGAAACTACATAATGACAGTTAACATAGTCTGGAGATCCACGTTGCCTCTTGGTTTTGTTAGTTGAAAGTTGGTAAACAGAAAATGAGGGTATTCAAGTGTAAGATCTAGAAATCCATTCTTTTCACCACCAATCTCAGTATTTTAAGAGTGTATGATTATTATACTGTAGTCACTGAAACTTTGTCTTATATTTATAGTTTCCATACTCAATAAATGTTTATATGTACATGTGAATATATAAATTTCCACATTTTATAATGGAAGGATTTTGAAATTTTTTTTCAAAAAGGGATTTAGTGATCTAGCAGTACAAATTAGGTTCACTGCTGTTTATAATAATTTTTACCTACTCAATTATTTGTAGCTCTTACCTATAGTGAGGAAGAATTCCCATATAACTGTGAAGCATTTGGAACAGTATAAATTACAGCTATTACCTTTAAAACTTAGACATGAAGATGATGCATAAATATCAATGTTTATTACATTTATATAAATTAATTGGTATAATGAAAATTAAATGAGACCTTCAGAAATTCCATAATCAACCTCCAGATCAGCCTTGCTGCTCCAGAGACACAAAGAAATCATTGCTTTGACCAAGTCCTCTATTTTTAAGGCCACACACTTTTTGTATCTTAAAAGACTCTCCCTCAGACAGGCTGCGCCTCCTTTTCACGCACTCCTGTGTTTAAGGCATGTGGAATGCTACCTCTTTTAGGGCTTTTTCACCTCTGAATATAGAGGATATTCAATGAGTCTTGTTAACTGGATAATCATGTTATCTAATTAAGAACTCGACATTATTCAACATCCACATACCCTAATTTGCCCACATGAGAAAAAACACATTTTTTAGTTAATATGCATTAAAACTGCGTTCAGATAAGCTGCAGTATAAAATTGGTTTCACTTTTGGAGGTCACTACCATAGGTCAGTGACTTATGTCTTTTAAATGTGCAAAAAGCTAGGTTGGCAGTGCTAACAATATCTACCCATCAGAATTACTGTGTGTGTGAAACTTTTTGTCAATTTCTAAGTGTTTTATGAAGATAAAAAATTATTAAAATGTAAATAAGATGAAATCAGACATCTGTATGCCAATTTAAAGAAATTCAATGCATGAAAATCCAAACACATAAAGTACATACAAGCAACCAAAATTTTATAGGCATGGCACTTTTTATTGTTAAAAACAATTCAAATTATGGGAAAGATGGGCCAAAAATTTTTGTTTTGTTTAAATTTTCATTCTACAGTTGCAAAAGTGGCAACTTAGGAGATGGAGTTGCTTATCCCAGCATACAGAGGCTAAGGCCTAGCCCATCGGAACTTCCTTTCATTTGACAAGGAGGATTTACATAAAAATCTGTGTGCGGGGTATTTAAATGAGTCAAAACAGGGGTGCAGTCTATGTAAAAGTATTGCTACTTTACTTTCTTCTTTTAAACCCCACCTTATCTAAACACGGGTAAAGAGATTTCCATACCCACGGAGGTAAGAAGATAAACCTTCGCTTCAAAACGTTTACGGTGACGAATGTCTGCAGGAGGCCTAGAGGGCAGCCACGGGCCTGCAGTCCCTGCGGGTGGCCCAGAAGCCGGCCACGGGCCTGACACCGTCCTTCGAGCTTAGGGCCCCGGGGGAGCCGTGGGAGGAGGGAGAATGGCCCCAAGTCCCCAGGCGCACCTGAGCTGCTCGTGGCGGCCTCAGGTGCCGGGACATGTTTGTGTTTCCTGGATGCCGTGCATTTAAGGCTGCGTCAACGTGGGGAGCAGGACACGGAGAGCTCTGGGTTGATGCGGTCGGACCTCGAAGGCCGAGCGCGAGCCCCGTCCCGGCAGGGCGCAGCTTCGTCCCACTGCCACGGCCGCGCAGCCTCCCCCTCGGCATCCGCAGAGAACAAGCGGGTGGCCAGGAAAGCGCCCAGAGGGCTTACGGTTCCCCTCACTACATCCTACCGACTTTGAATTTCCTGTTTTGTTTTGTTATAAAAGACAGGGCGCGAGCACCTGATCGTACCAGCCTTGATGACTCCCGGAGACCTGGGTCACCCGAGGGGCCTGCAGCGTTCAGACCCGAAGCACGCCCCGTGGCTGGCGGACGGCGTGACGGGCACGTGGGCTGCCCTGAGCTCACGGCATCGCTCTCCGTGGATCATACCGGATATGGCTTGTATGTTTTCAATGAAAATAGAAGAGAGAGGCAACTTCGGACTTAGGCGCGGCGTGGCCTTGGAGCTAGCTCTTCAGACCCCTTCCAGAGCCTTCCTCCGCCTACTGGGATTCAGGAAACTGAGAGAAGCAATGGGTAGTCTGGAGAGAGCCTCATGAAGGTGACACGGTGCTAGTCTTTCTTTTCCTCTGAAGAGTTTGACTACTGGGTTGATGATCAAAGCGAGTAAGAGAAGAAGACTCTAGAAAAAATTAAGCACTTCCATCACTTATGTTCATGTGACAATGAAGAAACTTCTGTTTCCCCCTAATTAGAAAGAAATAGTCATAAGGAAGCTATTTCTGTTCTTTCAAACGTCTATCCTCACTCCAGTATCTGCTGAGTAGGAATGGCTTCCTAGTGGTGAACTTCGAGAAAGAACCTGAGCACAGATAATTAGATAGGAAGGTAGGCGTCTGCTCTAATTCTTCGACTTCTAACAACCAACAGCAGGCATACCCTGCTGCTACTCTATGTCCCCCTACACACACGTATGTGTGTGCAGCCTGCTGGGTCTTCCTCTCTTGAGTGTGAGCCTGTGGTTTAGGGGGCAAAGTTTAATAAAGCTGATGTATTATGCTACATTGGCCAGATTATTTTTTAATTATGCAGAACCCTCATAAGTAAGTCGGTGCAATGAATTTTCGCTTTCATACCTCAGTGGCAGTGTGGTTCGGCCCTTTTCGATACCCAATATCCCCTATTCCATTTGCAGTGTCAGCCACTAAGACCAACTCATGGCCTCAGCTCCCAGCAGGTGTTTTAGAAGGTCTTCCAGAGCTGTTTGCTCCAGTTTCACTGATGACAAAACCCTCTCTTGTGTATCTTTCGGATTCCCCTACTTGATCTATTTGCATATCTGTCTCCTGAGAATATATGATAAACAGCTCAAAGTAGTACTTATCTATTTTTATACACCACCCACATAGCATTTAACAAATATTTATTCAACAGACTGATCATACCCTACGTTCATTTTTGATGTCATATCTAGCATTCTCAGATACAGAGATTTACAGGAAAATTTTTATCAGATCATAAGAACAAAGCTTTGAAGCAAAAAGAAAAAAAAATCATTCTGGTTAGATATTCTTATTGTGGTTCCTTGTCTATGTAAAGGAAGACTCCAAAATTTTTGAGCATTATTTTCTTCATCTCTACAAAAAGAATAATCCTCACTCCATTAGTTATTTTTAGAAACAAAAGGGACAATGTACAAGGATATCCACCCATAATCGCTGGCATATGGTAGCCATCACTTAGAAATTTGCCATTATAAACCAGGATAGGGATCCCTGGGTGGCGCAGCGGTTTGGCGCCTGCCTTTGGCCCAGGGCGCGATCCTGGAGACCCTGGATCAAATCCCATGTCGGGCTCCCGGTGCATGGAGCCTGCTTCTCCCTCTGCCTGTGTCTCTGCCTCTCTCTCTCTGTGTGTGACTATCATAATAAATAAATAAATAAATAAATAAACCAGGATAAAAAGAGATCATTGCTAGGGCACCGGGGTGACTCAGTGAAGCGTCTGCCTTCAGCTCAGGTTATGATCTCAGGGTCCTGGGATCGAGTCCCACGTGGAGCCCCATGCCATGTCCCATGCCAAGCCTCTCATCAGGCCCTGTGCTCAGTAGGGAGTCTGCTTGCCCCTCTCCTTCTGTCCCTCCCCCTGCTCATGCTCTCTCTCAAATAAATGAATAAAATCTTTTTAAAGAGACTATTGTTTTTCAAGAGGGAGATGGTTCCAACTCTTAAAATCAAATTACTAATTCTTTATTTAAAGATACACTTTTCTCACATGTTCCTAATAAAATGGACAGTCTAACTAAATCATCCCATCTTAAGAGTACTTTCTCTTCCCCCATTTACATCTAGGTGATTTCACAAACGAGAGTACGATACCTAGAAGTTGCCAGCTCTACTCAGGAAGAATAATGCATTCTTTTTTGATTACAAGAAATTAACAGAAAATTTTAAGGAAATATGAATGTTGTTCTTCCCAAAACTATACATTTGAAACTACAGGATGATTTCCTAAAGAGCAGAGGAGAAAAGGTAATTTTAAAGTCTCTAACACATTTTCATGAATGTATTTGGTGCATAAAAATATGTTCAATGCTTTAAAAAATAATGTATAAAAAAGTCAGAATTATGCTCCAGGCAATTTAAGTAAAATCTAATTTTAAGAAAAATCTAATCAATTTAACTAAAATTTAGTTTTACATGTGCCATTTTCTTTTTATTGATTATTTTGACATTGAATACAAATATTTCTATTTCCGTCATTCCACCTGTGAAGAATTCATCTTTTTTTACTGGAGAGTTAAACCAAAATTAAGCATCCGTAATTTCTCTCATGTGTTACTAAACTTGTTATGTGCCTTTATTTTTTTAGGTCTTTAAACTGACTTACATGCTTTAACTGAAAACTTTATGGTATATTTGTGAGTGACTACCGTGAATTTTGAATAGATACATATATTTAATTTCCAGAAACATTATAATATCTATTTTATGAATGATCCATCTCAGAGAACAAGGCTTTTCTCTGTACAAATGGCAATCTCAGGCAAATATTTGCATACAGCTCTTCACACCATGCAAGCTGTGAGAACTGAAAGCAGAACCCTCATATGAAAACTGGGGAGACAGAAGGATACTTAAGACAGCTGACAGTCCCCTACATTATTTTCCAAGGTGCAGATAATAGATTTAACGACCCACAGTGTTACGGGCTAAGCATGTTGGCCTTCTTTCACATTTTATTTATTATTCATCAATTCAACAAATATTTTCTAGCTGCCTACAAGACACTGTGAGAGAAGCTGGGAGCACACCGGTAAGTGAAACTCACGCAAGTCCTCTCCGGCTCCCACAGCATTGAAGTCTTGGGGATGACGATGAATATGGCAGACGTACTTTTTATACCCAAGATCATATCGTCTTGTGGTTGATAGAGATGCACTCAGTCATTAAAACTCTTGTAATTAGCAGTTGTGAAAACAACATTGAGTAGAGAGGCATGCAAACACATGACAGTGATGTCTTTTCCAGAATGGGCTTCTTTGGGAAAGTGATCTGTGAATTGAGATCTGAAGGATGATAGCCATCGTTAATTGGAAATGGGAGGGAGTTAGCCTTGAAGAGGAAAAGACAGCTTGTATAAAAACACAGGGGTAAAAGTCATAATGTTTGCTTGAAATTGTAATCGGAAGGTGTGGAGAAGATAAGAGTTTGATCGTCCTTACAGAAGTTAACTTCATTAAGAAAGCACTGAAGAGTTTTAAGGAGAGGAACTGTATGATATATTTTAATTGTTTTAAGTAAACAATTACTCTGTCCACGCTCTGGAAAACATTGGGCTGCTGGAAGTTTAATAGAAGTAATGGAGGGAACCAGAGTAAGGGACCTAGGTAACAGTCAAGTGAGAGATAACAGTGTCTTAGAATCAAACAATATTAATGGAGACAAAAACTATGAATTCAAAAATATTAAGGGGGCGCCTAAGTGGCTCAGTCGGTTAAGCAACCCACTCTTGGTTTCAGCTTGGGTCATGGTCTCAGGGTCGAGCGCCTGGTCGGGCTCTGTACTCAGAGTGGCTCTGCTGGAGATTCTCTCCCTCTTCCCCTGCTCCTCCCCCTTCTCTCTCTCTCTCTCTCTCTCTCTCTCATCTCTCATCTCTCATCTCTCATCTCTCATCTCTCATCTCTCATCAATAAAACCTCTGAAAAAAGATATTTAGGAACATGAGCTCAAAGTTGCTGATCGAGACAGCATGACAAGGCCTGAAGTCTAAAGTCATTTGTACTTTTCCATATCCTAAAACAAGAAATTAACCAATACTCCGTTTTCTCTAACTTGTCAGTTCTCACCTTCCAAACATGTTTGCATTGTTTGGAGAACTAGCTGAAACAGTTTCATAAACTATGCAGTATGAATAGACTGACTTTCTCCAGGGGCTAATCTAACAAAACTAGGGCTTATCACTTCAGGAGTGACTTTTCCTACACACAGGTAGAGAACGATGGGTACAGTGGTGGGCCATTAGTTAACCTCTTTCACAAGCCCAGTGACCCATTCCTGCAGATAAACCTGCTCGCGATAAGCACGGAGTTCGGAATTGTACCCCAGCAAAATGACAGATGACCACTTGTGTTGATGCAAAGAACTGCTAATGAATCATCATCCTTGCCAGGGCTTACAAAGTCCTACATTTTCTGGTTTCTACCGGCCTCAGTGAGCTCTTCCCCAGCTCTGATCTGCTGCCTCTGCTAATTCTTGTACACGTCAAACTTATGCCTGAATTAGGACCCTGTGTTGGCTGCTCCCACTGCTGAAAGTGCTTCTACCACGTGCTTTATTGCTTCTCTTCTCTTCCTTGCTTTAGTTAAGTTTCTGCTCAATATCCGCCCTTCATGTCCCTGTTCATAGGATCTTTAGTGGCTGTCAGGACATACTATCCCCTTAACTTGCTTATTTTTTATCCATAGCATTAATTAATGTGTGATATTATTTTTTTAAAAGATTTTATTTATTTATTCATGAGAGACACAGAGAGAGAGGCAGAGATACAGGCACAGGGAGACATAGGCAGAGACATCCTTAGGGAGCCTGAGGCTGGACTGAATCCCAGGACCCCAGGATCACGCCCTGAACCAAAGGCAGACACTCAACTACTGAGCCACCCAGGTATCCCCTGATATTGTTTTATATTTCAAAAATGTTACTTGCTATGGGACGGGCTGAAAATGCCATATTCCCATACCCCACAAAAATGTCCATGTCTTAATCTCTAGAACTTACTACCTTACACCATAAAGGTGACTGAAATATGATTAAATTAAGGATTTTTGAGATGACTAGATATCCAGGCAAACCTAAGAGCATGAGTCCTTATAAAACAGAGGCAGGAGGATCAGAAGAGTAGAAGACATGATAATGGAAACAAAAGGTTGGAGTATCATGAGGAGGAGATCATAAGCTAAGGAAGTGTACGGGGTCTAGAAGCTTAGAAAGGCAAGGAAGTAGATTCTTCCCTAAAGCCTCCAGAAAGAACATAGTTCTATCTTGATTATAGAAAACTGACCTCCAAATATTGTAAAAGAATAAATGTGTTTGGTTTATGTGTGTGGTCTAAAGCCACTGAATCTGTGGTAACGGTTATGGAAGTCATAGAAAACTACTTTCGACTTCTTCCCCCAGAATATAAGCCTGAGGATATTGGGGATATAATCTTGTTTACCACCATATGTTTACGTGTAGACACTGTGTGTTCAAGCTAAGAAATTAATAAACATTTCCAAAATAAATAAATTACACTAGGAATTAATATTTATTAATTAGTGTACACACAGAAACGCATACACCATGCACACCACAAGCACGCAGACTCATATTTCTGGAAAACACTACACTACTCTTGGTTAATTAAATATAATCTATACACACATTTCAAAAACAATTAGTTAAATCTCTTTTAGTTCTCACAAATGTACAAAGAATAGAAGCAAGGTAAGAAATGCCAACTTAAGTATAATAACCATACCCTAGTGCATTGGATGAACCACATTCATCAAGGAGATGAATTTCTGTACCAACACCTGGTGTCTCCTGTTGCAATGCAGTTGAAATGAAGGTCACATAGCCATTATGTGAGTATTCTTTCCTGACATAACAAAGAAAGAGAGGAAACCCTCTTTGCAACTCAGCTAGCTTTCCAGCACAAGGTTTTTCAGCAATGACAAGGGATTGACTTTTATGGAGAAACAGTGAATAAACACAACTCAGCACTGAACAAGAAAACCACATTATCTCACTATACTTGAATTTTTCTTTTTTTTTTTTTATGATAGTCACACAGAGAGAGAGAGAGAGAGAGAGAGGCAGAGACACAGGCAGAGGGAGAAGCAGGCTCCATGCAGGGAGCCCGACGTGGGATTCGATCCGGGGTCTCCAGGATCGCGCCCTGGGCCAAAGGCAGGCGCTAAACCGCTGCGCCACCCAGGGATCCCCACTATACTTGAATTTAAAGGCTGATTTTTCAGCCCTTAGGGTGAAGAGGATTACCACTGGAGCCAGCCACAGAGCTCAACAAACTACTGTATAGACTGTATAGACCGACTGCCCTGGCAGCCACCTACAGGGTATCCTGGCAACCCTGGATGCTTCATTCAAGCCAGAAGACTGTAATAGTCCCACTTTGGACTTAAGAGTGATATTGTGATGCACAATTTGTTTAAAATTAAAATAAAAAGGCCATAATCAAATGTAATTCAGCTGCTTATATCAGTAAGTGGTTTTATCTCACTGGTTACACACTGCAGCTCCCTTTGTGCACTTGTTATATAAAGAGGACAATCTTCAGCTTCTTCCTTTGCCAAACAAATTCCTTACCTACACAGATGATGTGATTTCCTTGTCCTCCAATGTATTCAGCTATTAAAATAGAATAGCAAATGTTGGAAATTTACATAGACGCGATCAGCAGTGTTCATTTTTAGAATAGCTAGGATTCCAAATAGAGATGCCGGGGAGCTGCAATCTGCCATTTTTATGTCTGAAAGAAAGGCCTATTCATTCAATGAGTAGAAATGAGAAATCACAGAGCAATCATTTTCTTTAAATGTCCTGGTCAATATAAAACTGTTATGTGCTTTATTTTACGGAAACATGCTCATGAACAACTAAAATCCTTTAGCTTGTGTATTTAGTTATGATATTTTAAGCAAAACTGGTGCAGCTGGAACTCAGAATATTTAATTTAAACAATGAAGATACATCAAACTGTAATCGGTCCTGACAATATTACCAAGAACCCTGAATCATAGTATAGTTGATAAGTATTTTGGGAAACAGAACAATTGGGCCTTGAGCCTAATTTGGCATTTGTCTAAGCCAAATTACTTATAATCCTAGTAACATTTGTGTATTTAGTTCTATTTATCTCTTTAAAATTCAATGTTAGATTTAAATTCCCATGTAGTAAAAACTTTTCCAAGCTCTATTTAAATATACTTACGATATCAACTCATTTTGATTTTGTGTTTTTCTATTTTATTTCTCAGAAAGAACTAGTGGTTTATAAGTTAATTAATTTTTTTTAATTTGGGGAATATAAATAATAGTGAAAGGGAAAATAAGGGAAGGGAGAAGAAATGTGTGGGAAATATCAGAAAGGGAGACAGAACGTAAAGACTGCTAACTCTGGGAAACGAACTAGGGGTGGTAGAAGGGGAGGAGGGCGGGGGGTGGGAGTGAATGGGTGACGGGCACTGGGTGTTATTCTGTATGTTAGTAAATTGAACACCAATAAAAATAAATTAAAAAAATAAGTTAATTAATTAAACATTTACCTTTTAATAAATTCATTTTAAGACATTGAACATAGTATATTACTTTAAGCATGAAGGCTATAGCCATGGTATAGTTTAGAGGCAATAGTTTCTTAAATATGATACCAAAAGCAAAAGGAAAAAAAAGAAAAAATGCAATTTAGTAGTTTCTTTTTTTTTATTTTTTATTTATTTATGATAGTCACAGAGAGAGAGAGAGAGAGAGAGAGAGAAGCAGAGACATAGGCAGAGGGAGAAGCAGGCTCCATGCACCGGGAGCCTGATGTGGGATTCGATCCCGGGTCTCCAGGATCGTGCCCTGGGCCAAAGGCAGGCGCCAATCTGCTGCGCCACCCAGGGATCCCAATTTAGTAGTTTCTTGATAAACATAGGATTGCCATATAATTCAGCCAAATCCATTCTTTAGGAATATATTGTTTCAAGAAAATTGAAAACATAGGCTCATACAGAAAAAAGTACACACACACACACGTATGTGTAATTTAACATTCATAGTACCACTACTCACAACAGTCAAAAAGTGGGAATAACCCAAAGGTCCATCAACTGAGGAATGGAAATACAAAAGGTGGTATATCCATACAATGGAATATTATTTAGCTATAAAAAGGAACGGACTACTAACACATGGAAGAACATGAATGAACCTTGGAAACTATGCTTGTCAAAGGAAGCCAGACAGAAAGACCATATATATTATATGGTTCTACTTACAAAATGTTCAGAATAAGCAACCCATAGAGCCAGAGTCATTTATGGTAGCCAAGGGATGAGAAAAAGTGGAATTTATACTGACTGCTAATAGGTACAAGTTTATTTTGGGATTGATGAAAATATTCTGTAGTTACATGTGATGACAGTTGCACAGTTTTGTTAGTATACTAAAAACTACTGAATTTTACACTTTGAAGTCTGAATTTTATGATACATGAATCCTATTCAAATTTAAAATAAAAGAAAATGAGAAATTTCTGGCTTATTGAATCTTAAAAGAATCCATTTATTATTTTACATTTATTTATTTTATTTTTTTAACTAAGACAGAGCATTTAAGCTCCACGTTATGTCTATTAACACAAAGAAGATAAAGTCAATGGAAAGCAACACTTATCAAGTTTTTATTTTCCTTTAAAGATATCATATTACATTATTAGAAAGAGAAAATTTTGGAACCAGATAAAATTTGTTTGGAATCATGGATTTAGAGTTTGACACCTGGACAAGTCCTCTCACACTACTATTTCTCAATTTTCCCATTTTTAAAAGTTGGAATCTGTATTACTTTCGGGGTTATTTTTAGATATAGAAACAATACATTTAATGATCTTAACATAATGTGCAATACGAAGAAGGTTTAAAAAGTAATTATTTTTCTCACTATTATTATTCCTTATTGTTTTAGTTTTATTATCTCGATATTTTAATGAATGCATTGACTACATCTTTCCTTGGTGGATTAAAATTCTATTATCTGATTTTAGCCACTTACACCGGATTAGTTATAACACAATTGTTTGATACTTAAAGTCGAGGAGGAATATGCCATGTTTCCAGCTTCATTCTCACAAAACAAAAAGGGGCAAAATGAGAAGCAGTAGAAAGCGTTCTACTTCGTGTTTTAATAGAGGTACTTCATACTAGTGAACAAAAATGGTTTGGTGCTGAAGAGATTCTTTTGAAATACTCTATTAAGGTCTCTACCACTGTGTCATATCTCTATCCAGGAGTTTACAGAAGTACACAATTATGATAGGCATTTGATTCCCTGAAACAGCTGCTATAATGCTTATCAAAATGGCAACATCTTCTGTATAGCTTCAATCTCTTTTGACTAGGGGTATGTTTTCTCAAATATCAATAATATTTCCCCCAAATAGATTAGTCAAGACAAAAATGTAGAGATTGCTGAAATGACTCCTAATTACGTAGACTTATTTGTACTGAGATTACAGGCAAGCTGACGTCAGTTCTCACTGCTACTCTGTAGACTTTCATATGACAGTGTGAGGTGCTTTGTGCATACGTGCCGCATCTTAACAAGATCCTAGGAGCCCCGAGGTCCTCTAGAGACTGTAGACAGTTGATGAATGCACAAAACTGTACGCAAAATGCGGGCTTGTTCATTTACTAGAGACACAGGTTGTACTTTTAATCAGGCTATTAAAAAACTTGACACAATCAGTGTAATGCCCTCGTTAATGGCACGTACTTCCTAAGTCTACAACACATATTTGCAACTGTGTTTACCTCTGTACCAGAAGCTCATGGTGAACATTTGACAAAAATTTAAGAAAAGATTGAAATTTTTCCTGGGATGCCTGGGTGGCTCAATGGGTTAAGCATCTGCCTTTGGCTCAGGTCATGGGCCCAGGGTCCCGGGAGCAAGCCCTGTGTGGGGACCCCTGCTCAGCGCGAAGCCTGCTTCTCCCCCTGCCTCTGCCCCACTTGTGCGCGCGCGCACACTTTTCTCTCTCTCAAACAAATGCAATCTTAAGAAAAAGAAAAGAGGGGGTTCCTGGGTGGCGCAGCGGTTTGGCACCTGCCTTTGGCCCAGGGCGCGATCCTGGAGACCCGGGATCGAATCCCACGTCGGGTTCCCTGCATGGAGCCTGCTTCTCCCTCTGCCTGTGTCTCTGCCTCTCTCTCTCTCTCTCTCTGTGTGTGCCTATCATAAATAAATAAAAATTTAAAAAAAGAAAAGAAACTTTTCCTTAGGTAGCCTGCATTTTAAAGATGAACTAGATTCAATACTTATTCAGATTTCATCATAATGTGTAAAGGATATTAGTATCTATGTTTAAATTGTCCATTTGGCGATTCGGCTCTATTCATAAGTAATGCTGGTTTATTTGGTAAGTAAACTACTATATTCATCATAAATGCACTCATAACACTAAACAAAATATTTATGACTTTTTATAAAACTACGACTTTCAAATTTATATTCTGCTAAATGCAGTCTAATGTACATTCCCAGAGGGATTGCTTTAAATGAAGCTGGGTTGCTGGAAAGTTAAGCTTATTAACATCATCCATTTTTATTTCACATTAAGCTACACCAAGTGCATTAATCGAAGGATTGACTCATCACAACTCCGGCAGCTCCTCTGCCTCGTGGGACGGCACTGTGTCTCAAGATCTGGAGAAACGCGTTCTAATGGAGACACCCCAGTGTCCCTTCCTCAAGGGTAGCGCCCCGAACGAGGCCGTGGAAGGAGAGGGAGCCCGAGCATCAAGGAGCATCAGGTCCCCCAAAGGCGCCAGGTGCACGCCCGGGCCGCCGGGAACACGTTTCCACAGACCCGGACGGCAAGTCAGGGAGAAGGCAACAGCCGCTGCGAGGCGGGTGACACACGCAGGTGTGCGTGCCAGCAGCAGGACAGGGGCAGGAGTGACGTCAGTGAGACGTCCAGACAAGGCACGCGGCCGAGGGATCCGCCCCGCAGGCCCCGGAGCCGGCTGGGCGTCACGCGCACTGCAGGTGCCTGTGGCAGCTCGGGGTCCTGCAGGGCCGGGGAGCCGTAGGGCCACCCAGGGATGACGCGGCCGCGGGGAGAGCGAGGCCTGAGCTCCGGGAGCGGATTCCCCCCGGCGCCCTACCAGGCACCCAGAGACCCCTGACGCCCGGAGCACTGCGCTGGAGCCCTGCTTGGGTGACCCTGCGGCGGCAGCAGCACGTGCCGGCCCCGGGGCCTCACCCTCGGGGGGCGGGGCTGGGCGGGGCGGGGGGGCGCCCAGAGCTCCCCGGTGACTCTGGGGCCAGGGCCTACGGACGGCCCGGCGCCCCCGGGGAGCCCCGCCCCAGGCCCCCGGGCCGAAGGCCTAGCGAAGCCCGGGGCGCCGGCGGACAAGCTCCCCCTGCCGCTGCAGCAGAAACGTCGAGGTTAGGCACGCGGGGACGGTTAGGGACCCTGTACTGCGCCTGCGCCTGCGCCTGCGCGGGGCCGGGCTGGTGGGCGCCACGCAGAGCCCCGCGTGGGGCGGGCGGGCCGCGCCGTCATCCCCCAGGACGGCCTTCCTGAGCCGCTGCCCCCGCTGCCCTCCTCGGTTGGTGACGTGCTCCGTCACGCGGGACTGCGCGACCTCCGTCAGTGGATGCGCTGACCATCGCTCTTCTCTTTTGGAAAAATATAGGAACAGTTACATTAACACGATCATGAAGCGACATATTGCTACAAGAATTGTCTGAAACCATGAAACACTAGCCAATGACGTCACGTGCTCACAGAGCTCACGAAGTAAAGAGCCACGTCGCGGGAAGCGTGCTGGGCCCGTCGGAGGTGCGCGCCCGGGCTCGGGGTTCCCGGACCAGGTGCGGGCGTCACGGGTCTCCGGGGCCCGCCCAGGGGCTGCGGCCGCAGGACCTCGGGTCCCTCAGCGCCAGGACCGCCCCCGCCCCCGCCCCCCCACCTCCGCGCCCGGCCCCGCGGCTGGGCTCGACCCCAGGGCTGCCGGGAGGACCGGGCCTCGCCGCGTGACCTGGGGCGGGGGGCGGCTCCGAGGCCAGGGACGCACCGGCACGCGCACGGCCACTGCCCGGGGCTGGGCGAGGCGGCGCGGGGCGGGGGCGGGGTGCGCGGGGGGGGGGCGAGGGCGGGGGGATGTTCCAGGGCCACCGCGCTGCAGGTGCAGCCTTCCGCTGAGTGTTTTCAGGTGGGAACATTCTGGAGACGGGTGGCGGTGATGGCGGGACAGCCTTGCGAATCTACCTGGAGCCCCAGAACCACACATGTAAAAGTGATTAAAATGGTAAGTTTTATGTCATATATATATTTTACCAAGATAAAAAATGACAACTAATAACAATTAGGTTTTTTAAAAAAAGAGAAAGCGAGGAGGAGGGAGATACACTTGCTCTGCAGTATTGGAAGGAGAACTTGCCCACGGAGTTCCACACTTTAGATAAACTATGAACGGAAGAAGCGGGCAAGGAGCCAGCTAGCGAGGAGCTAACAGGTATCAGAAAATAGTAAAATCAATTACTCAGTCTCACAAACTTATAAAGTCTGAAACTTAAATTAAATGTTTTAATTACATATTTCAAGCTACCGAATCCTCATGTGTAAAACTACCTTCCATATCAAGGAACATTTTTCAATGATGTGTCACAAAGCCCCTGGGGAGATGAAAATTTCCTCCAGCCTAGAGAACTGAGACAGGCGTGGTCACAACCAAGGATCCGGCAGTGATAAATCTTGTAAGATTTAATATTAACAGTTTTAATCCAAACGTTAGAAAACATGAAGCTAGGTATTTTGGAGAACGTGTGTCAAGTAATAACACTGAAACAGTTACAGCAGTTGTCAATCACCAGTAGAATCTTCACCCTATATTCTCCTCTAAGTACACTCTGCACCGTTTAAATAGGGAAAAGTTCATAGCCCTAGACACAGCCATCACACATAAGCAGTTCTTTTGTAATGAAAAGTTATTAACACTTGAAAAAGAAATTCTTATGACATGATTTTATCATTTAACTTTGGTGAATTTTTATTCTGACCAGGTCAGTCTCCATACCTTAGTAGATATCCTTGGCACTCTTAGTTTGGAGACCTATAAACTACATCATAGAAAAACGTTAAAAATTCAAAAAAAGAAAATATTAATTCAAGATTGTCTTATAAACATTTATTTTAAAAATAAATCTAAGATATCATGATGATTTTTGAGGTTCATTGATTATAAATAACGTATTCAATCTCTAGTTGGCCATAATTTCTTGGTAATTAGTGTACATCTTTGGGAAAATCCAACTCCAGACCTGAGGGAGAGAGCCCAGGAAAGAAGCAACTTGGAAGTGGAGTGTCCTCCCCTTGGTTGGATTCAGGCCTAACTGGAGAGGATTGGCTGTGGTCGCTGTAGGGCCACCAGACTCAGAGCTGGACACTGTCACTAGGAAAGCAGAAAGCAGCCCTCCGGGAAATAGTGTTTGCCCAAAGGGCGGTGATCATTACGCCAGCCAGAGCTTGCTGCCCGGGGCCTTGCATCCCGGGCGGTGACTGCAGGGTAGCACCAGCCAAGGTCCTCGCAGCGGAGAGGCAGCGCACTGGTAGCTGTCACAAATTTTTTCTTTAAGCATTTTGGGAGCTATCCTATTCTTTCACATCTCAGGTAATTTTTGTAGGAAATTTAGAGGCTCTAGTTCTAGAGGTAATAATAATAATGACTGTTAGGTGGGGGCGCCTCGGTGGCTCGGTCAGTTAAGCACCATGATTTGGGCTTAGGTCATGGTCTCAGGGTCCTAGGACTGAGCCCCACATAGGGCTCTGAGCTCAGCGGGGAGTCGGCTTCAGATTCCTTCTCTCCCTCTGCCGCTCCCCCCAACTCTCTCTTTCTCTCCATTTTTCTTTCTCTCAAATAAATAAGGGGTGCTAGGGTAGCTCAGCTCATTAGACATCTAAGTCTTAATTTGGGGTCAGGTCATGATCGCAGGCTTATGAGATTGAGCCCTATGTCAGGCTCTGTGCTCAGTAGGGAGTCTGCTTGAGATTTTCTCTCTCCTTCTCCCTCTGCCCCTACACCTCACTCTCTCTCTTCTTCTCTCTTCAAAATAAATAAATAAATCATTACTCAGTCAATCAATCAATTTTAAAAAAACAAAACAAAACAAAACAAAACACAATTACTATTAGGTAAAATAACCTGGCTCTATATCCCTCCAATGGGGAGTTTGAATTTCAAATGGAGAATTCTCATCTGCCTTTTTTCTTCTTTAGTCCTAATTAATGTTTTGCTTTTCCATATTCTGATACAGAAGAAAAATGATGATGCAAAAAGCAAATAGCTCTTCCCACAAAGCTGGGTCTCTTCAAATTCAGTTGATTTCTATTTACTCATTCATTAATGAATAGTGATGTTTGCTATGTGGCTCTGTTGAGTCTGGCACTGTGCTGGGTAATAGGGAAGAAAGAGGAGAAAAATCTTCCCTCAAGGACTTTATTGTTGTGGCAAAAACCTTTCTCCAGGAGGTTGAGTGGGAGAAGATTCTTTCTTTAGGTTTCTTGGCTGCTTTGCCCTGCTATATGTCAGGGTAGCACTTGGAAATAAATATTTCAAAAGCTAATTATTTTTTCTTTCTGAAGAGAGGAAGGAAACAGACAAAAGTAGAAGGGTGGTGATTATGAAAAAAAAAGTGGGGAGCGCCTGGGTGGCTCATTCAGTGGAGTGTCCAACTCTTGGTTTCAGCTCAGGATGAGATCTCAGGGTCATGAGATGGAGCCCTGCAGTGAGCTCTGTGAGAACCTGCTTGAGTTTCTCCCCCTGCCTCTTCCCTTGCTCTCCTTCTCTCTCTCTCTCTCTTTCTCCCCAAAATGAATAAATAAATCTCAAAGAGAGAGAGAGAGAGAGAGAATTCCAATGTGCTATTTCAAGACTGACTAAGACCAAGAAACAGATTTAACAATTGTGAAGTTGAAATTATTTTTATAGTTTTATAGGAATTAAGTAATTTTAGACATTTTAATTTGTGTGTTTTCTTCTGAAAGTTTTAAAACTTTTTTTTTTTTTTATAACTGTCAAAATGAATCTAAAGGTAAAAGTAGCTAGCTCAAGATCACTCTGGTCTATTCCAGTAGCCCAATATGAAGGAGGAAGTAGACAGAGTCACAGAAATAAAGATACAAGCAAAGCATGATTGTTATGATGAAGAAATCTAAGTGATATTATGAGAGTAAAATGCAAACCCGGGCCCAGTTTGGATGATGAGAAAAATATTTCCTGGAGTGGTCTCTAAACTGCAATGCGCTTGAGAGTAAGTGAGGCAAAGCCATGGATGGGTCAGCTGGCGATGGAGACGATTCTGGGAATAAGAAATGGCTAGTTGGGGGTAAAAGTACTTTCTGGATAGAAATGTTAACTTGTAAATTTCTTTTCTCTATTAATGTGCATTCTTCTGTCATAAAAGCACAATCTCCACAGAGGATAATCTCAGTCAGTGCACAGTTAGTGTAAGAAGGCAGAGTTTCTCAGCTGTACAGCTTTACTATTTTTCATCTTAATCCTCCTTACATATACAATTTAGTTTCTCTTCAAGTATACGTGTGGTTTAAGTCTGAGAAACTTGAAACTGAATTTCTCCCACAGCAAATTAGATTTAAAATGCAATAACAGTCTGTTTTCTTCACACTATGCATATATTATTTCTAATTCTTTAACCATATTCTGTTTTTCTATATTACATGCCAAATAGAGACTCAATTAGAGGAGTTTCAATTTTTATTTTTGAAATGAAAAATTATTTTTCTACGAGGCACTCTATTCCATTATCCTATTCTATTTTCTTCAGGCAATTATTATTAGACAAATATATTTGGTGTAATAATTTTTGTTTGTCACCTGCCTCCCAACATTAGAACATAAGATCCCCTAAAGCAGATAATCTCCAGTCTGGTTGACCGTTGACGCCCATCACTGAAGTCCTGGCTCAATAAACATCTGTTAAAATAAAGAATAAATGAATGAATGAGTGATATGTTGGCAAATATGGATAGGACATGAAAGACCTAGGTGTTATTATTACCCTGGGAATAGGTTAGGTAATAATTTGGTATGTATGAACAAGTGAGACTTATTTCCAGCCCTCCTGCAAACATATAAATATATAATTATATTGCAAATTTTTATCTTTTCATTTAAATAACTGCTTAGATCTTTAAAGAGTTATTTACAATCATTTTAAAAAGACAGAAACAGAAGGGGCTAAAAGTTGTAAAAGAGACTGGGGTGGAAATACTGACCATATGATTACAAAAGTAAAACATAGCAGATGTCTTTCTAATTGACGTTAGAAAAGAAAACCTGATAAATGAAGCAACTGGTAAATTCATTTGTCCATTCCAATCTATTTCTTCTGAGAAGCAACAACAATACTGTAATCTGATGTCACAGGGAAGTCATTATACTAAGAGGTTGGAGTTCAAAATTAAAAAATAAATAATTCCAGGTGTTGTTAGACAATGACTTTTATTAAGTCGACATGTTCCATTTATTTTTATGGCTTAAAAATGGCATGAACTCAAATATAAAGCAAATCCCATGAAACAATTATGACAGAATTTTACTAGAAGTAACAGGAAGTGGAAGATTCTGTGACTCTTTTAAAACAAACACCAAATATTACACATAGTTGAATAACAACATTGAACATCATTCAAATTGAAAATTTTTTTTTTTAAAGATTTTATTTATCTATTCATGAGAGACACACAGAGAGGCAGAGACACAGGCAGAGGGAGAGGCAGGCTCCATGCAGGGATCCCGAGGCGGGACTCGATCCAAGACCCCGGGGGTCATGCCCTGAGCCAAAAGCAGACGCTCAACCACTGAGCCACCCAGGTGCCCCTAAACTGAAAACTTTTATATGCATTCTTTTGTATTCATCTGTAAAACTTTGAGGTTAAATAATATGACATAAACATTTGAGCAATATCTCATTTCCTTCTCATCTCGTCAAGAATGTAAATATATGGGAGTTCTTACCTTAGTAAAGATGAATGGAAAGGATACTAAATTTGGAGGGTTTCTGGATCTTTTATATTGATCTTTCCGGAAATAAATATTGAATGTTTATTTTTTCCTTTTTTCCTTTTTTGAGAATTTCCCAGAAAATAAATTGGCAAGATAAATTTGTGTCTTAGAAAATGCAGCCTAAATACAGTTTTATTCATTCATATATCAATTTTTAAAACATAAATTCCTGATGTTTTATAAAAACTTACAAATACCGAACAAAAATAAGGTATCAAAAATATTTCCCACTTTAAGCAGCTCAGGTGCCCTTGATGAATGGATAAAGATGTGCTATTGCTAACTAACTAGAATTTAAATAAAAACTCAAAGAACAAAATATATTATATATATATATGTATATATATATACACACACATATATATATATATATATATATATATATATATACACAATGGAATCTTATTCAGCTGTACAAAAGAATGAAATCTTGCCATTTGCAGCAACATGGATGGAGCTAGAAAGTATAATGCTAAGTGAAATAAATCAGTCAGACAAAGACAAATACTGTATGATTTCACTCATGTAGAATTTAAGAAACAAAACATACAAGCAAAGAGAAAAAAAAGAGAGACTCACGCAAATCAAGAGACAGACTCTTAATTATAGAAAAGAAACAGATTACCGGAGGGGTGAGGGATGGGGGCCTGGGGAGATAGGTGATGGGGATTAAGGAGTGCACGTCTGGTGATGTATGGATGTGTAGAATCACTATATTGTACACTTGAAACTAATGTAACACTATATGTTAACTAATGGAATTAAAATAAAAACTTAAAATGATGTTTCCCACTTTGGTTCATTATTAAACCTAACCAAAATTGAAATTATATTTACCAAAAAAACCACATCACTTTACTCTGATTAACAAATAATCAATTTAATTTTTGATTCATCTACTTTTTAGGGAAAATGATTAAATTTCCAAACATATTTCATATCATAAGGAATTATTTATGAAAGATAATTTCTGTAACACTGAATACTAACAAGTTACAGTATTTACTTTGCCTTAGAATCTTACTGTTGACAAGCTCTGAATAAGGCTAAAATTTATTAAAATATCAAATAAACTATTATATTCAGTAATATTTGAAAATACGCCTGGATACGTACACCTTGAAATTCTAATTCTATTTCTTCACCACCGTATTGCATTTTAATGTGTGAATATACACGTTTTTTAGTCATGTGTATGACTTCTCTACAAAGGCCTATCTGCTCATTGTCATAGATGTAGCCTCTTTGTATCTCCGCTAATGGGAGATCAAATTTATAAAAAGAATGTCATCTAAACTGATTTTATTCTTTAAGCTGGATATCTGTACTCCAACTCATCAACTAAGTACACATATGTAAACATTACATACATTATATATTACATATAAGTTACAAATATAGGGATCCCTGGGTGGGGCAGCGGTTTAGCAGCTGCCTTTGGCCCAGGGCGCGATCCTGGAGACCCGGGATCGAATCCCACGTCGGGCTCCCGGTGCATGGAGCCTGCTTCTCCCTCTGCCTATGTCTCTGCCCCATTCTCTCTCTCTCTCTGTGTGTGACTATCATTAATAAATTTTAAAAAGTTAAAAAAAGTTACAAATATATTACATATACTTAAATATACGATTGTCTTGGACGGCAAAACTAGTAGTCATATATTCTACCTCCAAATAAAGGTAACTGTGTGTATCATGCATTTTGTTAAGGAGTGACACAGGCTTCCTTCTATCGCTCATTTCCTTTCTTAAAACTAGATCAAGATGAACAGTCATGAAGCAAAAGGGAGGAGGAAGTAAGTGCAGCCAAACATACATTGTAACTCTCACCGTCAACTCCTTTGGGTCATAATATTTTCAAAAAGAAAAATGTGAACCAAAGTCTGCAAAATTGTGTCAACTATAGACTGCTCCAGAATTCACAATTTTGTAAATGACTGGTTAGTTGCTTAGTGGAAACACTGGAAATAACATCTAA